>NW_007247410.1:147327-184149 GCF_000164805.1 Carlito syrichta
CATGCTGCTCATCAAAAGAGGACTGGATTAAAAAAATGTGGTACATATACACGATGGAATACTACGCAGCCATAGAAAAGAACAAAATCATGAATTTTGCAGTAACCTGGATGGAACTAGAGTCTGTAATACTGAGTGACCTCTCACAGAAACAAAGATCCGAGTATCACATGTTCTCACTCATATAATGGACCTTGAACATCCAATGTAATACTATAAGAAAATGACTGATGGTACTGGGAAACTATGAGGGGGATGGGATTAACAGTAGCAAATATCAGTCTGGGGAAGGGGAAACACCTCTTATCAACAGGGTGCCTGAATGAAACGTAATTGTACACCTAACCCTTAACTGTATCCCACAAAAACCATAATAAAAAATATTGATTTAATAAAAAAAAAACAATTAACTTGTACCCTGTTTGACAGCAGGATAGTCAAAAAACATATAACATGATATAGAGTTGTCTTGAGGAATCCACAGATGAGTGATTCCAGGACCACCCCTCAAGGATACCAAAACCCAAGGATGCTCAAACCCCTTTTATAAAATGATAGTATTTGTAAATGACCTATGCATACTCTCCCATATACTTTAAATTATCTCTGGATTACTTACAATACCTAATACAATGTACATGTTATGTAAATAATTGTTATACTGTATTGTTTAGAGAATAATGACAAGGAAAAAATATCTGTTCATGTTCAGCACAGATGCAACCATTATAGTCCTAACTACATTTTCAACCCACAGTTGATTGAATCAGTGGATGTGGAACCTGTGGGTACAGAGGGCAGAATGTATTAGGCTGGAACTCACAAAAGATGAAATATGGTTGTCCCTCACTATACATGGAGGATTAGCTTCAGGACCTTATAAATATAATCAAATCCAAGCATCCTCAAGGCTTATGATTTGCCCTGCAGAACCTGCAGCTATGAAAAGTCGGCCCTCTGCATCTGGGGATTTTGCATCCCATGAATACTGTATTTTCAATTTGCATTAGGTTGAAAGAATTCTTGTGTAAGTGATCCCGAACGGTTCAAACCCATGTTGTCCCAAGGTCAGTTGTATAGCTTAAATTGTTTCCTGCCCACTATTTCACATTGTTTTTGCTTGACATATTTTATTCAATCTTTTTAGGGGAGAAGGGACAACAATATCTTGTCATATATATTTCAATAAACTAAACACCAAGCAGAATTGGGTTCATTCTAAAGATTTACAGATGACTTTTCTAAAAGTATCCAGATCGTCCACAGTCAAATTTGAAGAAACTTAAAAGTTAGTCTTAAGATTTAAAGCACCAGTAAACCACCGAGGCCCTCCAAAAGTATAAGTAGAAAGACAACTTTGAAACATATAGAATACATAATTTATAGTAGCTACACTACAAATAATAAACTACCATATGTAATGAATGCTGTTAAACTGTAGACTAAATTTTCCAACAAGTTTTAACCTGAATAGGTTTGTTATGGGAACCAAATTTTCATTAAAATATCATACTTTGGTTTTAATAGTAGTTCCTTTGATACTGGCTATCAAAACATAATTTTTTTGATAAAGAACGTGAAAATGCTAAAATTTTTGCAGATGCTTTCTCAGTCTGCAAATAAGCTCCAGAAAAATCCTCATTTCTAAAAGAAAGCAGATCTGGTATTAAATTACTTGGAAGTTCTTAAACAATAACAGCTCCAAATCCATCTTCTAAATAATGCAGCCTGAGTTTCTACCAATCAGTGGGAGGAAAGTTCTATAAAATTTTGCACAAGCCTAGAGTGTCTTAGTACATTTGGGCTACTATTACAAAATACCATAAACTGGGTAGGGTATAAACAACAGAAATATATTTCTCATAGTTCTGTAGGTTGGAACTTCCAAAGCAAAAACAGAGTTGGTATCTGGTGAGGGCCCACTTTCTGGCTTATAGACAGCACCTTCTTGCTGTGTCATCACATAGAGGAAGAAAATAGCACACTCTCTGGAGTCTTTTTTATAAGGTCACTAATTCCTATTACCCATGTCCTCATGATCTAATCACCTCCCAAAAGCATCATTTCTTTATACCATCTCCTTGGGTGTTAGGACTTCAACATATGGATTTGGAGAGAACCCATAATTCAGACCATAGTTCAGGGATTCTTATGTTGGTTTGATCAGGATTAAATAGTCCTAAGAATTTTGTTTCCCAACTTGGTAACTGTTGCATCCACTGATAAGCAAGACAGAACAGCATCCTAGAATGACAAATTTCTGAATATTCTGAATATTCTCTTATTCATCCCATTTGTAAATCATTTCTGAATATTCTGAATATTCTCTTATTCATCCCATTTGTAAATCATTTGGTTCCACAGACCTGTTATGCTATCTTTTTTCACTTTGATTATGTTGTTACTGTTCCTTGGAATTCTTGTCCTTATGCTTATCTGGAATTCAAACCATATCAACATTTTAAGCCTTGATTCAGGTCCAACTATCACCATGGATTCTGCAAAAAATATGGCATGGTAATAAAAAGCATGGCTTCTACCACCTAATCCCAGTAAGAATGGCCATCATTAATAAAACAAACAACAACAGATGCTGGCAAGGATGCAGAGAAAAAAGGAATGCTTCTGCACTGCTTCTGCACTGCCAATTAGTGCAACCTCTTTGGAAAACAGTGTGATGGTTTCTAAAAGGACTAGACATTGGCCTTCCATATGACTCAGCAATCCCCCTCTGGGAATATACCTAGAGGAACTCAAATCATTCTGCAAAAAAGATACCTGCACACACATGCTTATTGCAGCACTAGTCACAATAGCAAAAACATGGAACCAACTGTGCGACCCATCAAAACTGAAGTGGTACATATACACAATGGAATATTACACAGTCATAAAAAAAAGACAAACATATGAACTTCACAGCAACTTGGATGGGTTTAGAATCCATCATACTCAGTGATCTATCACAGAAACAAAGCACAGAGTGCCACATGTTCTCACTCATCAGCGAAGCCTGAACAATTATCATAATACTATAAGAAAGAGATTGGCAGTAGCAGGATACTGTCAGGATAGTGATGGGGTGGGGGTGGGGAGACACAACATCAATAAGTATACCTGATCTCAAACCAGGCAAAGTGGGGACCAAAGAGAGGCCCACACTGTACCTGTACGATGACTACTTATATACCTAATCCTGAATTGTACTCCACATCTTTAAAATAAAAAAAATAAGGAAATACCAGCCCCCCCCAAAAAGCATGACTTCAAAGCTAATGGATTCTATCACCACTAGCTATGACCCTGGGGCAAGCTACTAAATCTTCTGTGCCTCATTTCATTTGTAAAATAGAAGCGTTCAGCCAGATTGCTGTGAGGATTACATGAACTAGTGCTTTCAAAGCACTGTAAACTGTGATTGTCATGAAGTAGTCGCTCAATAAATGTTGTAATTCTTTAGTATAACACTTGTTCTTCCTGTACTTCTCTGAACAACTACAGATTTATAAGTCATAAAGACCTTAGATCTTACAGATCATTTAGTTCAATGTCCCACACAAAGTAATACCATCTTTAAAAGGCTCTTCATACTTGGTCAACCATGAAGATAATCAAATATTGCAATGGCGAAAAGTTACTACTTTTCAAAAAGCACAGACTTATAAACAGTTCCTGTAATTAAGAAGTTATGTTTTGTGTGGTACCTACCATCTACTCACTGGTCTCTTACTTCTGTCCTTTGTACAACTTGAAAACAATCCTGCGTCCCCTAAGCTCTTTCACATGAAAGCCCTGAAAACACACTTTAAAGCAGCTGCTTGCTCATTCTCTCTCTCTCTCTCTCTCTCTCTCTCTTTCTCAATCTCTCTCTCTCTGTCTCTCTCTCTCTCTCTCTCTCTCTTCCCTCCCCTATTTGGGAAAAACACTATAATTTTTCTTGACTATCAAACACAAGTCATGTTTTCTATCTTCACCATCCTCACCACCACCCTCAGGATGCATTTTATTTTGTGACTGCCCTTCCTAATAGAAAGTACTAAAAGTTATATACAATATTCCAAACTGGCTCTAAGTAGTTAAAAAAAAAAAAAGAGGACAGTAGATATTTTGTTTAGGAAAGTAACTTAACCTATAGACACTTATAAACCAGACTGCTTTCCAGGGTATACCCAGAGACGAATTTTTGGTGCTTTTATGTAGTCTGAAAATCTCTTTAGCTATGATTTTTCTTGTATCTGCTGTTGTCCTGCCTGTCCTTCTATTTTTTCTGTACATCTATCTCTTTCTCATTCTTTCTTTCATTAAACAATCATTCAGTAAATATTTATGCAGTGTCAGCCAAGTATCAGACACTGTACTAGGCAAAGGAAGTTCAAATACAAATAAATCTGGTCTCAAAATACTCAATGGCCAAGGTTGGAGGCAAAACAGACACAAATAGATAATAAGCAGATAACTACGGTAATGCAGTGAGACAGATCCACACAGGTTACTGTGAAGGCACCAAGAAGAAGTGCTGAATGTCAAGGATCAGAAAAGATTTCCAGGAGAAGAAAACATCTGATGAAATCTAAAGCGAGTCTAAGAAATACCTCTCAAATGTTCACGTGCATTGAAATCCCCTAGAAATCTTATTTAAAAATACAGAATCAGTGGGTCTGGGTGGGAACTGAGATGCTGCATTTCTATCAAGCTCCAGAAGGTGCCCATACTGCAGGTCCCCAGAACATCTAAGAGTAGCAAAGAACTTAAAGGTTGGCAAGGACTAAGTAAGGGATGGGCAGGGTGAATACAGATGGAATAGACAGCATGAAGCAAATCACTGAGATGAGAAACACTTGAGCATGTGTGATGACACTAAAGCATGTCGGTGTCCCTAGGCAATTCAAGTTGCCATGGGTGTCTAAAACGGGGGTGGATGGGAGTATGACATAGTTTTAAGGAGAAGGGAAATTATAACATGGGTGACAGAGTGCACCAAAGATTCTTTAAGCAGGGCAGTCATATGGAAACTGCACATCAAATAAGACATCTGCTGGCGTCACTGGTAGAAATCATGTACTAGATGACAGGGCAGGCCACGTAAATAAAGCTGCTAAAGATGATGATGAGGATCTACATTAAGGTAGTGACAACAGATTTAGGTAAAAGGAGACTGACTTGAGAAATGTTTAGAAAATATAATCATCTGGCTGTATTTTCATTTGCTAATTTAAAAATCAAATGGTTCTTATTTTTGTGGATTTTTTGCCGGCCTGGTGTCTATTCTTAACTGACACTAAGTAACATGTGATCTTAAACAAGTTACTTACCCTCTTTTAGCTGCTGGATCCACATCATAAGTGAAGAGTTGACCCAAATAAGCACTGTGGTTTCTTTGAATCTTAAAGTTTATGAGCCTATGAACTAAATACATCTCTAACTGAATCATAGAATCACAAAATGCATTATTAGAACCTACCATAATACCTGCACTATAAATATACATTGTATGAGTGATATTGAATCTATCTAGCCAACAGGTATTAAAACTTGAGACTTCTTTAATCCTCCCTCTTCTTCACCCACCCTATTCATTACCAAGTCCAGTTAGTTGCTTGTTACATATTTCCTGTTGGCAATTCTTTGGCTTATGCCCTTATTTTTTAACTAGATTCTTGCAACAGCGCCTTAAGTGTTCTCTCTGGCTCCTTCAAATTCCCTTCCAAATACTCTCCAAGAAACTGAAGAACTCTAGAGTCAAAAAGACTTAGGCTAAGTCCACTGTTTCTTAACTGTGCGAATGTCAGCAAGTTATTTAACCTCTCTACACCTGGGTTTCCTTATCTGTAAATCATAGGGATGGTAGAAAGATTAAGTGTTTGTAAAGTACTTAACATAGTGCCTATAACACAGTAAGAGTTCAATAAATGTTCGTTATTATTTTGAAAGACAAATTTCAAAAAGATTTGAGCAGGCACTTCACAAAAGAGGAAAATCAAATAAAAAATAAAAAGATGTTCCTCATTAGTAATCAGCAAAATGCAAATTAATACTTCTATGAGTACAATTATGTATCCACCTGATTAGCAACATTTAAGAACTTGTAAATCACATGTTGGTGAGGGATTAGAGTTTCTTATATGCTACTACTGGATCTATAAATTGGTGCAAGTGATTGGGAAAAATATTTTGGAATTACTTAGTAAAGTTAAATGCGTATATACACCAAAACTGAACAATTCCTTCCCTTGATATTTTTCCTAGAGAAGTTCTTGTATATGTGTGATAGAATCTATAAGCAATAACGTATATAAACATAAAAAATAAGTTTTATATATTTATATTTATACCATCATAATTAATACAGAAATAATCAAATGTCCATCAGCAGTAGAATGAATAAGTGAAGTTTGATATATTTATTGAGTAGAACACTATACAACTATTTACATGAATAAATTATATGCATGAACTTGGAAGAATCTCACAATTTTAGCTAAATCATCAGGTGATTGAGACTATGTAAGCTATGATTATAAACATTTGGAGTTAAAGCATGCAGAACTAAGACTTGTAGTGTGGTGATGCACATGTAGATGGAAAACCTACAAAGGAAAGCAAGGACATGAGCATGACAAACAGTAAGATAGCTGCCATGGTACACTATGGCGGGGAAGGAAAAGAATGTGATCTAAAAGAAACACGTGGGGCTCGCTGGGAGTCTCCTCCTTAATACGAGTGGATGCATGATGTTTGATTTTTAAATTATTCTTTAACCTGTATTTGTTGTGAATCTTCGTCTATGTGTAGGACATATTTCACAATTTAAAAATAAACTGATCATTTCATTCTCCTTCCTAAAATCCTTCAAATGCTCCTCACTTTAGAATGAAATCCAACCTCCTTAGCTTTGTCTAAGAGATTATTCATGATATGTCTCTTGTATCCCTCTTCAGTTTTGTCTCTGCCACAGTCAATTATATCCCAGTCTAGCAAATGACACCAATATTTCCAAACAATCATGCTTTCTCAAGCTTCTGGTCCATTGAAAAATGTTCCCCGTGTGCATCGATTCCTCCTTTCTTCTGGTTGCTTCTTACTGTGCTTAATAGTCCACTAAAATGCCACTTCCTGTGGGAAACCTTCCTTGAGTAACCCCTACTGTATCTCTGTTAGATTCTCCTCTGCTGCACATCCTTTGGCACCCCATGTCTACCTAGGTGATAGTGCTTTATAAGTACCACACTCTTTAGAATATATCTCTCCCATTAATAGCACATTTTATTATAAGTACCACACACTTTAACCTGAAAGTTCTTTTAAAGCAAAGACTGTATTCCATCTATTCTGAAAGTTAAGAATGATGTCTTAATAGACAACTCAATAAACATTTGCTTAATGAATTAATGTTTACGATGAGGGCAACATCGAGGCTACAGTGGCCATGAGCGTGCCACTGTACTCCAACCTGGGTGACAGAATGAGACTCGGATTCAAAAAAAAATCACAATTTTAAAAAATAAATATCACCTATCCTAGGGGGAAAAAAAGATGGGAGGCAATACAATACATGTTGTCTGCATCACTGGAAGTAACACATAACTCAACATAATAAGTTCAACTATATAAAATTATCCTTATTTTAGGTCAAAAATGGTTGGTTATTGGCAATTATATATAATATAATATATATAACAAACATTCATTTAATATATGTTGATTAAGCGCAAAATAGTAAAAACTATTAGATCTCCTTTCTCAATATAATTGTAGGCAAATTCTAAAAAAAAAAATCATAATGTGAAATAACTCCAGGATTCATTTCATCAGGCTTCTGAAAGTATAGGCTATGCATTCATTCACAGGGCAACCTAGCTATCTAGAGTCATATAAGCTACTAAGCAAATGAAAGAGTATTGACCAGTATCTTAAAACAACTTCTTTAGGAGTCTTTTAAATACCACTGTCATACTCTACTTCTGAAAAATCTTATTTGGCAGATTATAACTCGTTTATCTCTGCTAGAGTCTATTGATTATTGACTTTGGTGATATGAAGTATCAAATATTTGATTAGAAAAGACATTCTGCCTATGTATGCTGATATTTTTATACAATAAGAAGTTTTTTAAATTATTCCAGCTAAGCAGAGTTGCTAGATCTACTTTTAATATTGTTTTGTTAAGCAAAAGAATTTATAAGCTAAAATGCCTACAAATTGAATTTTATAAAACTATGATTTCTCTTCCCTTAGTTATGAAGGCCTAAATGCCCTGTGTGTGGAGTGTGTGTGTGTGTGTGTGTGTGTGTGTATTTCTGAAAGGAAGTGAAAATCACAATTTAGCTCAGAACCAATTTTTTTAACTGAAAGAACTAAATCAGCAAAATATAGTATCATGTTGCAAATAAGAAAAGCCACTTAAAAATAATAGTACCCGACTATTACTCGGCCATATGAAATTGTTAATTGAAGGTATCTTCCATGAAATTGTTAATTGCAGGTATCATGGTGTTATATGCTGCACCCATGCACCACAAGGCATTCCACAACTATGTGTGGTATTGGTAGTACTGAATCATCAATTAAACATTCTGTTCTATTGTTTTTCACTTCTTTAGTTGACATTATTTGGAGCAATGTGTATTCAGATCCATTATGTATCCATTATGATCCTATGTAGAACATAGGTTCCTGCTAAGGAAAGTTTTTAGATTTGCAGCTCACCACTGCTTGTATGGTTTCTCATCTATGGAAAATGGTTCTAATTCAACAGCTTCTTGCATGAGTTGCCATAGTGGAGCTCTGAGATGGTCCTGCCGTTGGTGTTTCTCACACTAGCCTAAAATCAAAGCAAAAAGATAAATGAGTTTGATTTTAAAACTTCAATGGGCCAGGCACAGAGGTGTGCCTGTAGTCCTAGCTATTCAGGAGGCTGAGGCGGGAGGGATCACGTGAGGCTGGGAGTTCAAGGTCAGCCTAAGCAACAGAGCAAGACTTTGACTCAAAAAAAAAAAAAAAAGATTTAAATGGGAATTTCATCTGCACCTGCACTTAGAAAACCAAAAGACTGACATCAAAGACAATTGGTTACCAGGTAGTAGAAAATAAAACACTTCAAGGTAGCTAACTCTATTCACAAATTTGAACTTTGGTGTTATCAGTACCAGAACTACCAGAATTGTTTTAAAATCTGAACATCAACCCAATTAGTAATTGTTATGTGGGTTGATATGACATTTGGTTTGGTGATATGGATTTGGTTTGCTAACACAACGGGGAAAGCACCACAGTTACATATGTTTACATACTCTGCTCTTCATCTAAGATGTCATTGGAACCATGTGCTACATAGCTACCAACAAAAGGAGTATTGAAAATCCCTGAAGTATGCAAAATAAAGTAACCCTAAGCTGCAGTTGGTCTGAGGAGGTTGGTACTTATGTTCTTCCATAGTCTGAGCCGGTTACAAACCTACTCTTTCAACCTTCTTGCTTGTTACTTCTCAACGTGATGTTACACCAGATTCTTCAGAATCTGTGTCAGGTTCCAATGCTCTACTTGTTGCCAAACCATAAATTTTGATTTCTAGTTGGGAAAGTATAGTCCCCACACCCAAAATAAGCCTCCTCTCTGATCATAAGAGTCTCTTTACTGGCCAAGTGCTTGCAACTACTCCTGGGAATACCCCCACCCCACCCTCACCTCAACCTGACATCCCAAAATGGCCCCCATGGCACCTCTGTTTCAGAGGAGGTGATCTTCTTTCTCCTCTGAATTCCCATCGCACTTATCATCAGAACACTGATATGGGCCCTTGATCTCCTCAGTGGCAGAACTTTGTATTATGGTGTCCCAGTCTCTTCCACCCACAGCACTTAGCAGAGAACTCTGTATATGGGAGACATTCATTCAGCGAATATTCATTGTGTCCCTGCTATGTGCCAGACAGGCAGAGGCAGTCCCTGCAGTAGATTATAATTTAACAGGGAACGGGGTAAAACAGGAATAGGCAAGCAATCCCTATACTGTATGGTAAGTCCTGTGACGAGGCTTCCTTCCACAAACACTGGTTAATCATTGCCAAGTAGACAGACCTCAGAGCTTAACTTTACTCTCACTGCTGTCAGACCCCATTTCCAGTGTACAAGAAGAGGACGATTATTTCAAGTAACCCATTTTCAGGAAGCACACAGAGGACCCAGGCAGGTCAACGTCCACAAACCAAGAGTCAGTTTTACTTCTATAAAGACAAGTCACTAAGATGAATTTCAGAACTTTTAAATCACTGTTGTGCTTGTTTTGGGCTTTTCTTTTCCTACACACACACACACACACACACACACACACACACACACAACTGGTGAAAATCTTGTTTATTACTGTGCAGGCTGCTGCAAACGCCTGATTGCTCCATAGGGGAGTTTTTCCTTAAACCCACAAAGGGTTTTAGAGGAGCTGTGGTTAGGAGTGCTTCTAAGGAAGCTTCAGTCATTTCTTTTTCCTTTGAAAATTTTAATTTCCATTCCTAGGAGCATTATTTCCATAAGCCTATGGGTTTTACATCTCATAGTCACCAGGGATAAGAACAGCGATAAAGGCCAAAGTAGCTTGTTACAGATCTAAAATGTCACTTAAACTAGAAAATCCTGCATCAAAATTAAGTGTATGTTTAAGGACTACTTTTTAAACCTAAAATGTTTCTTTCTATTTAGGAATTTTCAGTATCACCTGATATCACCCCTTAGAGTTTCTATCTACCAAGATTCACAATAAAAAATAAAAAATAAAAAAATGAAGCTACTCTCCATTAAAAATGGGGGGGAAGCACCCAAAATATACAGATTTTTAATTTCTTCCTTCTTTGTCTTGATTTGTTCCTAAGGATAAAATGTACTAAACTGAATAATCTTAAGTCAAAACCTTACAACCTTCCTATGAAAACATATAACAGGTTGCTGAATTTCTGAAATTATGGGCTCCAATTCTAAATAACCTTTTCTCTGTCCAACAATCAATATGCAACCTGATCTTTTATCTGAATCAGCAGCACAGTGTCTCATCTCAGCCTTATGTAATGCAATAAATGTATCCAATATGCTAAAGAAACAAATGAATTCGGTTCTTTTTTCCCAATAAGCATCTCCTCCCCGGAGTCTAAAGGCCCAACTTTTTCCACTAATCCCTGGTCTTCAGAAGGTTCCATGGGAGATGCATGTGTGGTAGGAGCGAGGCTCTCAGGGAGCCTGCTGCAGATAGAGCAATGCATTCAGTCCTGGCCAGCACTGGACACTTTGTGCCTCTTTTTGCAGAAATGTTGCAATGTCCAGCGGAAAGCCTAAAAGAGACTAAGAGGAAACCGGAAGGACAATGAAGAGAGAATTTCAAACATCAATCTGCTTGCTTCTTTTTCTAATTGAAGGAAGTCTCTCTTGCTTTGAGTCCGTTATTCTGATATGCGACCAAGCAAGCATTCGATTTGAACATACCAATTTCACTCAAAGTCCTTGAGCTGCAAAAGCAACTTGAAGCCAGAGGTAGAGCAAGAAAGAAAATTTACCCCCACAGACAAGAAACCCTCCAGTTTATCTTTATATTTTATCATCAGTAGAAAAAGACTTTATAACCAAGCTCACATCCAAACAGAGAGGTTCATTTACATGAAGTCACAATAAAACTTTAAATATATATAACATATATATGGCATTAAACGTGGGAGGATTTTTCAGATTATTTAGGCTGAGCAAATTCATTTTGCTTATGATATTCCCACACGATCTACTAACAAGGGAAATCTTACGAATTTTCCTATAAATTTGAAATAGTGATATGTTATAGCATCAATGATAAACTCAGTTCATTCTAACCTGGAAAAATATTGACCACGTCCTATAAAACCATTAAATACTAATAGCTGCAGACGTACCAGACAATGACAGCAAAAACACACTCAGCCCCTCTGGGATCTGTTCATAAACATCTCCCTCCAGCATGGCAAACACACTCCTCCCAACAGCAGATGCTGTTCTGGGGCGAGCAAGCAGGAAGCTGAAGCCAGTTGATTTTTCCTCTCTACATATAATTTCTTACTGCCTCATTATCAGGAACCTTTGTACTGCAACTGTGAAGATTTTGTAAGAACGGGAGCCCCTCAAATTAGAGACACTTTGCAGCAGCAGGAGGGAATGAATGAAATGCAAATGAGGAAGCATGAAGACTCTTAATATTTAAGGTCATACCACCTTTGTCAGCTGATTTTCTTGTCCCATTGCAGGGGAGAGGAAACCCAGTTTGCTCCGTGTGGTAAAATAAGCTAATCTCATACTTCAGGTCAATTCCAAGAGTGAGATCAAGGTAAAGAAGGGAATATATATCAGAGGCAATAAAACTGCTCCATCCAAACTGTCCAGCCCCTAAGATCCAGTGGTTTTGAAGTGAAGTCGGAAGCTTGTGATTTTGTATATATATTTATTTGTTCCATATTTGTAATATGTATGCTCACCTAAAGCAGAAAATTTGCAGAAGCCTCCCTGAGAGAAATGGTCATGACTGCAACCATTTTAAATATGCTGATCAGCATTCTGTGAGATGTCCCAGGGTCTGACAACTAGCAGATGAAGGATAGAGGGAGATATTGGACCTTGGCCTGGCCATGCCTGGTGCACTTCCACCCATGTTCCTTTCATCTGAACTGCGGCCTGTCCCATATGACTTTCCAGTTCGTTCATAAAAGTTATCGTCAACACACCAGGAGCAGGCAGGGCTCTGCAGCAAAGGCAGCCCATGTAAACAACCTTGTCTCTGCCTCAGAGCCTACTGGCATGAGATAAGTCATTCTTTTTCTATGGCTAAATTGCAGTACCCTGGGAAGTTATCTGTTTAAGGGGGAAGGAGCAGAGACTTAGTCTCGAGATTTAAGTGTAGGTGGGGGGAAAAGGAAAAATATATATATACATACATATATAATTTTCTTATAATATCTATCACCTGCCTTACTTAAAGATTTTCCAGCAAATCACATTTATTTTGCTGAAAGCACAAATACATAGATTCTAAAAAATATATTTCCATGCTCATTTCGATTTTTTTTTTTCCCCAAAAGAACTCTGACATTTCTAGGGGACACAGTATCCCGGCACAGAATACCTGGGAACCTTGCCATTTGAAAAAAAAAAAAATGCTGCTTGCTGTGACTAGGGGATCACTTTCTTAAAGGGGCCCCTTACCTATGTGACCACAGTGCCAATGTTTCCTCTTCTCCTAACTTGAGCCCTGCTCTATGTTGCTCTTCCCAGCCCAAATTTAGCCCAGAGTCCCTCTGCAAGAGTAATGCCATTAGTTTGCACCTAAAATATATATGTGTGTGTGTATACTATTCTTCAGTAAAATACATAAATACATTTCAAAATATTTATTTAAGTTACACCTCTCAGGAAGCAAACAAATGTATACTAAAAGACTTTTTTTTTTCTTTTAATGTTTTATGGTATCCATGGCATTTCTCAGCTGTGGAACTGAGGTCAGCACTTCTCACAAGCACAGCTGTTTTCTCTCCTTCTCTTCCTTTCTGTGTATTTTTCACTCTTCCTTTCTGCAGCTCTACATTGGTCTAAAAACCCCTGGTCACAATAAGAATGCTCCCTCCCACCCTCGGCTACCCTCACTCCAAACAGAAGGGTTTCAACACGCCCAAGACAGGGGACAGATGCTCCGCACGGAGGGAGAGGCTGGTGGCTTCTTGCCTCCCAGATAGTTCACTTGATTGACCTGCTTTACACCCATCTTCCCCAGCTTTTCCATACTCCCTCTCCCGCCCCACCGGGAGCAATCAATAGACATCACCCCACCCTCCAAAAACAGGTTAGAACCCAGAATGAGCAAAGAGATACCTACCATTCCGTGCCTGAGAACTACGATTCCGATCCAGCAGTGTCTGCCCCAGAAATCCTCCCTACTTGCTTTTCATTAACCACATTCCAGACTGTAATAAAAAAGAGATTCTTTGGAGATGTGGAGACTGTTTAAAATTAATGATGGACAGGTGATTTCCAAGAAAACCCACTCTCAAACTCACTCAAGCCCCTAGGAATTGAGGGGTGAGGAGAAAAAATAAAATTTGTAAAAACGAAAAAAGAAAAGAAAAAGGTAAGCATATAACAAGTACCACCCACCCCCATAAAAATAAAAAGAGAAGGGGAGGTTAGAAAAAAAGAAGAAGAAGAGCGGCTTGCTGAATCACCCTCTTTCACTGCCTGGAAACCATTGTGCAGCGTGATGCTGCCTGTACCATTGTGGAACCTACCAGAGGAGACGGACAGAGGGCTTGGGGAATGGGGTTGCTATGGCAACCGAAAGGAGCACACATGACGTCAAAGCCCAGAGAGGTTTAAGGGAGGGGCGTGAGGGGGAAAGGGAAAGAGGAAAAGTCTATGTGCGGCTGCAGCCACTGTGTTTCCCCGTGAAACGAGGACCAGGCAAATGCACAGGAGCAGGGCTCCTCCGCAGGCGAGACCAGCAACGACGACATCAGGGAGCCAGCCTGCACGACCTCAAGCAGCGACCCGCTCCATCCCGCGAAACTGCGAGTCACTTAATCTGCTCGCTGCAGCGCAGGCCCTTTGCACAGCAGCACTGAGGAGCAAATGCCCAGAGCAAAACACCACCGGAATGCAGTCGTCCTCTACTTCTCCAATATCTCATGCAGCATCTCCAAACATCAAAGGAGTAAAGATGGTAATGACCTCAGAGGAGAAGCCGGGGTGTGAGTCTTGCCTGAACTCCAGAGGTCATTAGCACAGCACTGTTCTTCTCTGTTTCCTTGTTTTCACAAAAATCCTAAATAAATATCCACTAAACCAAACTCAACAGACTAACATCTAGGTTACAATTTGCATACAACCTGGGCGACAGTGAGACCCCTGACTCAAAAATCAATAAACATCTTTAAAAAAAAAAAAAAACTGTAGAGGACCACATGTGGTTTTGTTGTACTGCTGCTATTGTTGTTTTATTCATAAAGGAAATTGAAAAATAGAAAGGCTTGAGTGAGTTTTCTATCATACTAGTCCATCAGACAAGTTTTTGGATATCTATTAGCCCTAATTTTAAGTTCAACAAGAATCGGATAACTAGATAAAGCAAGATAACTAACATTTAGTCTTCACAATAGGTCTACCTACAAGATGACTGTCTCATGCAAAAAATATGAATTGATACCCAAATAATTTTATAACACTAAGTAATTGGTATCCTGGCTTTTACAAGTTTGGGTATCAAAAGTCCATTCCCAACCCATTTCTGAGTATATTCCCAAAGGAATTGAAATTAGTATGTCAAAGAGATACCTGTATTCCCATGTTTTTTGCAGCATTATTCACAATAGCCAAGATACGGAAACAACCTAAGTGTCCATCAACAGTGGAATACTTTTCAGTATTAAAAAAATAAATAGGAAATTCTGTCATTTGAGATAACATGAATGAACCTAGAGGATATTTTGTTACATGAACTAGGCCAAGCACAGAGACAAATACCATATAATTTCTCTTATAATAAGGACATTTTTAAAAATCCAACTCATAAGAGGAGGACCATGGGGGCGGAGGGGGATGGGATTAACAGTAGCAAATATCTGTCTGGGGATGAAAAAACACCTCTTATCAACAGGGTGCCTGAATGAAATGTAATTGTACACCTAACCCTTAACTGTACCCCACAAAACCATAATAAAAAATATTGATTAATTTAAAAAAAGGGGGACCAAAAAACCCAGAATTTACTTGTAAAAATTTATGTAAATTTATTCTTACAATGTTTAAACTTCAGTCACCTTCAAAGTACTCTCCATTTGATGCAATACACCTATCAAGATGCTTTTTCCACAGCTCAAAACAGATTTTGAATACATCAATTTTGATGACTTTTAGTGCTTCGGTTGTTTTTTGCTTCACCTCTTTCACATCTGCAAAATGTTTCCCTTTAAGAACTTTTTTCATCCAGAGAAACAAAAATAAAGTCACTGGGTCAATATATGGTGAGTAGGGAGGGTGGGGCATGAGAGTCATGCCGTTTTGAGGCAAAAACTGCTGAATACTCAGCAGCGTGGGCAGGTGTGTTGTCTTGGAAGAACCAATCACCTGTTTGCCACAACTTGGGACATTTCTTCCACAACAAAGTCTTTCACAGCAACACTAGCTGTTACACTGATGCCGATGGGTTCCTAGAGCACTTACCCAGTGGGAGAAACCCGTACTAAAAGGGGTTCACCCTCCAAAAGATAACTCTGTGTTTTGAGAGGTACCCCTTTGTAGAAGTAGAGAGTAGAATGGTAGTTACCAAAGTTGGAGGTGAGGGTAGGCAGGGAAAGGGGAAATATTGGTTAAGGGATACAAAGTTTCAGTTAGAAAGGAGAAATAAGTTATTGTGTTCTGTTGCAGAGGTCCCCAACTCCCAGACCACGGACCAGTACCAGTCAGTGGCCTGTTAGGAACCAGGCCGCACAGCAGGAGGTGAGCGGCAGGCGAAAGAGGGGAGCTTCATTTGTATTTACAACCACTCCCCCCACTTCTGTCAGATCAGTGGCAGCATTAGATTCTCATAGGGGCGCAAACCCTATTGAACTGTGCATGTGAAGGATCGAGGCTGTGTGCTCCTTATGAGAATCTAATGCCTGATAATTTGAGGTGGAGCTGAAGCGGTGATGCTAGTGCTGGGGAGCAGCTGCAAATACAGATCAATGTTAGCAGTGAGGTTTGACTGCACATCACCTACTGGTCCATGGAAAAATGTCTTCCACAAGTCCCCTGATGCCAAAAAGGTTGAGGACTGCTCTTCTACTTCACAATATGGTGACTACAGTTAGTAATAATGTATTGTGTATTTCAAAACAGCTAAAAGAGAGAACTTTAAATGTTTTTGCCAAAAGGAAGTGATGAATATTTCAGATGATAGATATGATAATTAGCCTGATTTGGACATTTCATAATGTATACATAGCAGAAGCAGCACATTGTACCCCATAAATATATAAAATTATTGCTTGTCAATTAAAAAGAAAATTTAAAAAGTCAATTTCTAATAGCTCAATATAAATGGGGGAAAAATGAACTTCAACTCTTAATTTACATCGTAAACACAAATATTTATTTTTATTTTATTTTATTTTTAAGATGTGGGGTACAATTCAGACTTATACAAACGTCGATTATGCAGGTACCCTTGTTGATGAGGTGTGCCCCTCCCTCCCCTAGCAGTTTCCCTCAACTGCCAATCCCAGCCCTGTAGTTTCCCACTATTGCCAATTCCTTTCTTATAGTATTATGATAATTGTTCAAGGTTCACTTATGAGTGAGAACATATGGTACTCTGTTCTTCGTTTCTGTGATAGATCACTGAGTATGATCAACTCCAAATCCATCCAAGTTGGTGCAAAATTCATATGTTAGTCCCTCTTTATGGCTGCATAATATTCCATTGTGTATATGAACCACATTTTTTTAATCCAGTCCAGTTTAGATGTGCAGAATAGTTGGTTCCATGTTTTTGCTATTGTGAATAAAGCTGCAACAAACATGCATGTGCAGGAATCTTTTTTGTAGAATGATTTGAGTTCCTTTGGGTATATTACCAATAGGGGAATTGCTTGGTCATATGGAAGTCAATTTCTAGTTCTTTCAGAAATCACCACACTGTCTTCCAGAGAGGTTGCACTAATTTGCATTCCCACCAGCAGTGTAGAAGTGTTCCTTTTTCTCTGCATCCTCGCCAGCATATGTATAAACACAAATATTTATTTAAGAAGAATTGTACACCTAAACATAAAAGCTAAAATATATAAAGCTACTAAAATAAAACATATCTTTGTTTTTTAAAGATAGCTTTCTAACCTTGGAGTAAGCAACAGTTTCTTAGGATACAGACAGCACTTATTGTAATAGAAAAAAAATAGACCATGAAAATTAAAAGCTTTTACTTATCCTAAGTCACTATTAAGAAAATGAATAGACAAGCGACAGACTAAATAATAAAAATATCTGTGTACTTTTGATACAACATATATGAAAATATTATTCATACACACAAATCCTAGATCATATAAAAATTCCCCACAGGTCAATAATAAACAGAAACAATTTTTCTAATGGGCAAAAGACTTGAACAGGCACTTGACAAAGGGAAATTTACAAACAGTCAATAAGCATATGAGAAAGTATTCAACATCATTAATCAGCAGAGAAATGCAAATTAAAATCACAGCAAAATGCCATTGGATGCCCACAGAAATGACTAAAATTAAAAAGACTAACATCACTAAATCTTGGCAAGGATATGGAGAGACCAGAGCTCTTCTGTATCACTGGTAGGGGATAAAATGATAAAACTACTTTGGAAGGAGTTTGGCAGTTTTTATAATGACTAAACCTACACCCACAGTATGACTTCACATTTTATTTATGTGTTCACCCATGATAATAGAAACATTGTGTTTACCCAAAAAAAGTAGTACATAAATGTTTATGCCATCTTTATTTGCAATTGGGAAAAACTAGAAACAACTCAAAGTATATCCACATAAGCAAATAATGGTAAACAGCTCTCCATATTCTCGGGTTTCACAATCAAGGAGTCAAACAACTGTAGATTAAAAATATTAAAGAATAAACCATAAAAAGTAGGAATACAACAATGAGAAAATAACACAAAGTTAAAATGTAGTGCAACAACTATTGACATAGCACTTACATTGTATTAGGTATTATAAGTTTAGAGATGATTTAGATATAATTTAGAGTAAGCGGAGGATGTGGGAGGATTATAGGCAAATACTATACTGTTTTATATCTCTACTGATTTTGGTATACTATGGCCCTGGAACCAATTCTCCTGAGAATATCGAGAGACCACTGTATTAGCCTAATAGAATACAACTTAGCAATAAAAAAGAATGGCAATGAGCAATAGGTTACAGGCAATCATTTTCGGTCATTAGGTGTTAATTCTCTTTTTAACCTTCTTATTGTTTTATTTTTTATTTACAAATCATAATTCTGTATATATATACTCAGGGTATATTGTAATGTTTTGCTTATATGTATATACAATCTGGAGTGATTAAATCAAGCTAATTAACATAATTAGTAACTCGCCTATCATTATTCTGTGGTGACTTTTGAAATTTACTCTCTTGATTATCTTAAGGTATATGATAAATTATTGTTGACTACAGCCACTCTGCTGTGCAACAGCTCTCAAAATGTATTCCTCCTGCCTCACTGAAACTTTAGTTAACCGAAACTCTTTTTAAAGTATTTTTCAAAGGTATGAATTCTTGGCATTAGTTACAAAAAGTGATAGCTTCTAACTTTGCTCCTAGATTTCAGGGTAGATTTTGCTAAAATTAAAGTAAATAAATTAAATAAATAGAACTTTAATTCTCAATATACTAATTTCAGTAATATTTATGTTATTAAATATTCTTTTACATCCATACAATTTAGAAAAATTAATTTTCTAAAATTTGATTATGCTATATAAATTCGTTTTTAAAATATTGACGTCTAAATAGTTCCCATTTTTTATATTGGATAACAGCAAAACCATTTATGGTCCTAAATAAGAGGGTTCTACTGTATTTTCCTATTGCCATTTCTCAATCCAACACAATATAGTTTTGGGTGGGGTTGGTTTCTTTTTAAGATGTGGGGTACAATTCAGATGCGAGATTCAAGATGTGGTATACAAGTGGTCATCATACAGTTAAAGTTTGTGTCTGCCATTGGTCCCCACTTTGCCTGGTTTGAAATCAGGTACCCTTAGTGATGTTGTTTAACCTCCCCCCCAGCCACCCACCTCAGCAGTTTCCTGCTACTGTCAAACCCTTTCTTATAGTATTATGATAAATATGGTAAATTATGTTTCACTTATGAGTGAGAACATGTGGTACTCTGTTCTTTGTTTCTGTGATAGATTACTCAGTATGATAGATTCTGAATCCATCCAAATTGTTATGAAGTTCATATGTTTGTCCTTCTTTATGGCTGCACGATTTCCATTCTGTATATGTACCACATTTTTTTATCCAGTCCAGTTTCGATGGATAGCACAGTTGGGTCCATGTTTAAGTTATTATGAATAGTGCTGCAATAAACAGGCATGTGCAGGTATCTTTTTTTTAGAATGAGTTTAGTTCCTTTGGGTATATTCCCAGTAGAGAGATTACTGGGGTATATGGAAGGTCAATATCTAGTTCTTTTAGAAATCACCACACTGTTTTCCAAAGAGGTTGCACTAGTTTACATTCCCACCAGCAGTATAGAAGCATTCTTTTTCTCCGCATCCTCACCAGCATCTGTTGTTGTTTATTTTATTAATGATGGCCATTCTTACTGGGGTTAGGTGGTATCTCAATATGGTTTTGATTTGCATTTCTCTGATGATTAGTGAGGCTGAATATTATTTCCTGTGTCTGTTGACTGCCTGTGTATCTTCTTTTGAGAAGTATCTCTTCATGGCTTTTGCCCACTTTTTTTTTTTTTGAGTTGGAGTCTCACTCTGTCACCCAGACTAGAGTGCAGTGGCCGCTCCCGGCCACCGCAGCCTCGACCTGCTAGACTCCGCGATCCTTCCGCCTCAGCCTTCCGAGTAGCTGGAACTACAGGCACGCGCTACCACTCCCGGCTAATTTTTTTATTTATTGTAGAGATGAGGTCTCGTCTGCCCAGGCGGGTCTCGAACCCGCGGGCTCAGGCAATCCACTCACCTCAGCCTCCCAAAGGCGCGGGATTACAGACTGAGCCACTGAGCCTGGGGTTGTTTGTTTTTTTCCTTTCGGCATGTTTGAGTTCCTTGTAGATCATGGATGTTAGGCCTTTGTCAGATATACAGTTGAGAAATATTTTTTCCCAATCTGTGGTCTGTCTCCTCACTCTCTTGATGGTTTCTTTTGCTTTGCAGAAGCTCATTAGTTTGATGAGGTCCTACTTGTCTATCTTATTTCTTATGACATGGGTACTTGGATTTTGATCAAAAATTGGTTGCCAGTTCTAAGTTCCATAAGAGTGCCCCCTGCATTTTATAAGTTTCTTATAGTTTGAGGTTTTACATTTAGGTCTTTGATCCATTTAGAGCTGATTTTTGTGTATGGTGATAGGCAGGGTTTCTGTTTCAATCTTCTGCATGTAGTCAGCCAGTTTTCCCAGCACCATTTATTGAATAGTTTCTCCTCTCCCCAGTGATTGTAGATAGAGGTTTTGTTGAAGATGAGGTTGGTTGAGAAATTGAGGATTTGCTTCCAGAATTTCTATTCTGTTACATCAGTCCATATGCCTATTCATGTACCAATACCAGACTGTTTTGATTATTGTAGCCTTATAGCAAAGTTTAAAGTCTGGAAGTGTGAGACGTCCTGCTTTGTTTCTTTTGTTGAGGGTTGTTTTGGCTATCCATAGTCATTTATGTTCCTGTATTAATTTTTTTTTTTTTTTTTTAGTTGGAGTCTCACTACATCACCCAGGCTGGAGTGCAGTGGCACGCTCATGGCCACCCCAGCATTGACCTGCTGGGCTCCAGTGATCCTTCTGCCTCAACCTTCCAAGTAGCTGGAACTACAGGCATGCGCTACCACGTCAGGCTTCTTTGGTCCAGGGCTTTTTTGTAGGTAGTTTTCTTATGACAGAGTCAAGTTCCTGGGTTGTTACTGTCTCAAGTCTTCTTGTTTCAACCTGGAGAGATTTTGTGATGTCAGAAAATCCTCCATCTCATTTAGGCTATCAAGTCTGTTTTCATATAGGTGTGCATAGTAATCTCTAATAATCTTTTGTATTTCTTCAGGGTCAATTGTGATTTGATCTTTTGCATTTTTGAGTGTGTTTATTTTAGCTTTTTCTCTCTTTTTCTTGGTCATTCTGGCTAGGGGTTCATCTTGTTAATTCTATCAAAGAGCAAGCTTTTTATTTTTTTGATTTTTTTCCTATGATATTTTTGTCTTCTATGTCCTGTATGTGGGCTTTTATTTTGGTGATCTGGATTCTTCTGCTAAAGTTAGAGTTTTGGTGGTCTTGTCTTTTGGCTCCCTTAAGTGACTTGTTAGGCTGTCAACTTGTGATCTTTCCATTTTCTTTTGTGTGCTCAAAGAGATATAAATTCCCCTCTTAGAACTGATTTCATGGCATCTCAGAGGTTTTGGTAGGATGTTTCTTCATTTTCATTTGTTTCCAGGAATCTTTTAATTTCTGTGTTGACCCAGTAGTAGTCCAGCATCATGCTGTTTAGTCCCCATATTTTTGTGGATTTGGGGATAATTTTGTTGATGTTGATATTTATTTTTATTTCACTGTGGTCTGAGAAGGTGCATGGCAGTACTTCAGCCTTATGAAATTTATTTATGCTTGATTTATGGCCAAGGATGTGATTGATCTTGGAGTACATTCCGTGAGTAGAATATATATTCTGTGATTGTTGGGTAGAATATTCTGCAGGTATCTATTAAGTCCATTTGGTTGAGAGTTAAGCTGAGGTTCTGAATCTCTGTTGATTTTTTGCCTCAACAATCTATTTAGTGTTCTTAGTGGGGTATTTAAGTCCCCAGCTAAAATAGTGTTAGAATCAGTATCTTTTTTTAGTGTACTTAGTAGTTGCTTCAGAAACACTGGTGGTCCTGTGTTGGGTGCATATGTGGTTAGGATGGATGTTTCTTGTTGACAAATTGAAACTTTTGTCATTATGTAGTGTCCTTCTGTATCATTTTTAATTTTTAATAACTTAAAGGTTGTTTTGTCTGATATTAAAATTGTGACTCCTGCCTTCTTTTATCATCCATTCACCTGGAAACTCATTTTCCATCCTCTAACTTTGAATCTGTTTATATCCCTTGTGGTGAAATGAGTTTCCTGGATGCTGCAATTTATTGGGAAATGGTTTGTATGCAGCTTGTCATTCTGTGTCATTTCAGTGGTGCATTTAGTTCATTCATGTTCAGGCTGATTATTGAAATGTGATTGTTTATTCTCATCATGTGGTTTATTTGTTTTCTTTTAGCTTTTGGGTTGATGTATGTGTGAATTTTCAAATTTGCAGTCACGACATAGTATCCATTGATTCTGAGTTCTACTGTGCTCTTGGGAAGTGTGTGGTCATTCCTTTTTTTTTTTTTTTCTTCTGTGCTTAATACCTTTTAAGCATCTCCTGTAGAGCTGGTCTGGAAGTTGCATAATCTCCTAGGGATTGGATATCTGGGAAGTATTTTAATTCTCCATCACTGATGAAACTGAGCTTGACTGGATAGGAAATTCTTGGTTGAAATTGTTTATCTTTGAGGACTTTGAATATTGGACTCCAGTCCCTTCTAGTATGTAGTGCTTCTGTTTGGTTTTCTGATTGGTTTTCCCCAGTAGGTTGTCTGATCTTTCTCTCTTGCTGCCTTTAGAGGTTTTTTCTTTTGTGCCTACTTTGTGTAGGCAAATTACTATGTGTCTAGGGGTTGGTCTTCTCATTTGATGTCTTGCAGGGGTTCTCTGTATCTTGTGTGTTTGGATGGCCACACCTGTGGTAAGATGGGGAAAGTTTTCTTGGATAGCATCCTAGAATTCTTGGTGCCAATGTGTTTTCCATTTCCCTTTCTTCTTCTGGGATATCAATCAGGCATAGGTTCAGCCTCTTGATATAATCACACATCTCTTGGAGGCTTTGTTCTTTCTTTCCTAGTTGTTTTTCTATGTTTTTTTATAGATTGGGTTAATTCCGTGTTTTGTTCTTCAAGTTCCGATATTCTTTCTTCTTTTTGATTCATTCTGCTTTCCATGTTTGTCATCTTGTTATAAAACTCTGTCACAAGTTCTTTCAGTGTTGCATCTTGTCTTTCTTGAGTCTTATTCACTCTTTCCCTCCATTCCCTAATCCCTGTTGTATTCTGTGGCCAGTCACTGGTGACGTCCATTGTTTGGGCTCTGAGGTCTGATTTTTCAGGCATTTTCTTTTTGTAACACTGGGAATTGCCTGAGTTCCTCTACCAATTTTTCCTCTTTTGTGACATATCTCTTTCTTTTCTCTTTAGTTCCATTATTCAGTGGCAGTGGGAGAGGCTTTCACTTCTGATGGCTGCTCAGCCCTCTATTCTTCCCTGATCTGGGCTCTGAATCTGTTCTATTTTGAAATGGGCTGTGGGTGGGAAGCTGTGCTGTCTCTCATAGTTTTGACAGTCGAATAAGGTAGGGGATGGGGGGCTAGGATTCAGAAATTACTTGCAAATTACAATGTTCACTGATTGTGGTATGGGTTTCCTGTGACTCACTCCCTATCACCCCTATATATGATGATGCAGTGGGTATGTGTGTGTATTCCCTGAGTCCAAGATATAGTAATAGCAATAAGGAGAACAGAGAAAAGTAAAATGAGATAAGATGAACAAAAAAAATTTTTTTAATTTGAAAAAAAGCAGAACACCAAGAGCATAAACCAAAGCAAAAAAACAATTAAACACACATACACCAAAACAAACTGGAATAACAACAAAGCAAAACAAAACAAAAAACAGGAAAACCAAACACACACACATACACACATATACGCCCAACCCAAAATGAAAGGAGAAGAAAAAGAGAAAAAAGAAAAGAGAGGAAAAAAAGATATTCAAATCTAATCCTCACACATGTATTCACACACACATTGAACTAAAAAAAGAACAAAAAATCAAAAACAAACAAAAAAACTGAAAGATGAACACTCAATCATTCACATACACACATAAACAAAAAACAAAAGAAAAAAAGAAGTGGGGGGATGCATATCAAAGCCCCACATACACATTCATGCACAAAGGAAAATATTAAAAATTAACAAACAAAAAAAACCCTACCCTCTTGTGAAAGATTCTGTAATTGTTCCTCTTAGCTGCCCCTCTGCTGTCTCCTGCAGAGCTTCAACCTCATTCACAGTCTCCCCAGTGTCTAGCCTAGGGAAGGAGGAGGGGGCAGTAGGGGGTGAGTGGGGCTTCAGTCCTCTCCTCCCACTTAAGTATGGTCAGGGAAATCCTCTCCGGTGGGAATATGTGGGATCAGCTCTTCCCCAGGTACTAATGGGCAGTGCCCCAGCCAGACTTATCCTGTAGTGGAGTCCTCCTATTGCAACTAACATCCAGGCTTTGTCTGGGTTCATCCCTCTCAGTCATGCCCCAACCATTTTGGTCAGATGTTCAGAGGACTGCTAGGGAAGAAAAGTTTGGGTCAGTCCCAGACTTACCACTGATCTTTTTGAAGGTCCTCATCCTTTTCTGGCAACATCCTCTGTCCCGTGGTTGAATCAGAGTAGGGGGTAGGGCACCTAAGACTTAGCACTCCTTCTGTCCCTCCAGAGTTTGTGCTTTCAGGATATTCCTTCTGGGTCATGATCAATCCCTGAGTAGCTAATCTGCCACCATAGAAAACAGGCCATGTCTGTTGCTCCATGGTGAGCAAGCCAGAGCACTTTCCTACCCAGTTTTCAAGATGGTAGCAGGGTACTTCTTTCGTCTTCTCCAGTGGGACTCTGCCTCTGGGCTTCCTCACTGTGCTCCCTCTGTAGCTCTTGCTTCCAGAGTCTGGCCAGGTGCTGCAGTGGTGGGGCAGAGCCTAGAGATAGCAGTCTCTCCCGGCAGCTTCTTCCTGGGAAAGGCTTTATTAATTTTTTTAAAATAGCCCTCAGCTTCTGCACCCCAGGAAGTGCTAGGGACCAAGCAAAACAGCTGCAGCACCGGCCACTTCACCAGGAAACACCTGGCCACTTGCTCCTAAGTCCCCACTCAGTCAGTCACTCACATGCCCACTTACTCACAACGTGTATGCAAAATTTTCTGTACTCTCACTCACTCACAATGGGACTAGCTTAGTCTAACTGGCTCCATTGCCATCTTCCTGAAAACCCATAATATGTTTAAGAGCCTCCCCCCACCACATAAACTTTGTCTATGAATAGAGAGAAAGATAAAAAAAGTTACCTATTGGGATTATTGTGTCCAGGTACTGTGCTTATATGTAGCTGTATCTGCTATACAAACTCCTATACAAGTATCTACTTCCTTTTATTTGGCCCTTATTTTGTATTACTATAACTTTATGAGTATATAACGTATCACCTTATACTTAACTGTGACTTAAGCCTCTTTATTTCTCAACGTCTTCTCTGAAATTTTTTACAGGAGCCTAGTATATCATCTTATACATGGTAGATGATCAGTAAACATTTATGGTTAATTATAATTATTTTTTAAATGTGTTTTACAAACAGGAAAAGTGCTTTTGAGTTTTTTTATTTCAAATATTATTATGGAGTATTGTTTTGTAATATTCAGTATTAAAACAAGTGACTTCTGTTAAAATATTACATATTTGTACTTTGTGTTAGGGTCTAAAAACATTTTAACTGCTTCAAACTTTTTAAATTATTTTCAATAAAACTGTATTTAATATGGAAGCCTGACTTGAATCTTATCAGTGCTATCATCATATAAGCTTTGGAAAGAAGAGTTTTCAATGAATATATCAATGTTAGTTCATATTTTCAAAAGTATGGAATTATATTTGGCATCGTTTGTATACAAGTCTATTTAGTGGCATGTGTGTAGTCTGAGGTAAGACTAAAGATATTCTGGAATCTCTCTAGCTTTCCAAGAAAGTTCTCTCTTCCCTTATAAATACAAACTTTGGGATATTACATTTTTAGAATGAACCACTGAAACATGCAGCAATGTAGATGAATTCCAAAAAAACATTATGCTGAGTGAAAAAAAAGGAATATATACTATATATATACTCATTTCGATGACAGACAGAACTCTTCTATGATGACAGGAATCAGAATCATGGCCAGCCTGGAGGAAGCAGATAATTGAAGACTATGCTGAAGGAAAGAGGGAAATTTCTGTAGTGATGGAAAGGTCCCACCTCTTGATAGAGATGTGAGTTGCTATGTGGGTTTATGCATTGGTCAAAACTCGTCAAAGTACAGCTCTTAAGATCTGTGCATCTTACTCTATGGAAGTTAAATTGCCATTAAAAAAAATTAAGTCAATCCCCCTCCCAGGAAAAAACCATACTAAGTAAGCTAATAAATTGGTGTTCCTAGACCTGCACATCTGGTCCCATACTCTGAACCTTGATTCTGCAGACCCAAGCAGACCCAGACTCAGGATCACCAGGATGTAACAGACCTTGCAAACCCTCAGAGGTGAGGCAGGCAACTGATGGAGGCTTATATAACAAACAGCAGATGAGAATTTAGATTTTTAAAATACACATTTCCAGAAAAGTTTTGCAATAAGAAAATTCTTATGTTCAGCTATAGTGACTATCTGTCATTCAGTGTCAGGAGCGAGACCCGGGAGGAAACGAAGGTGCTGAAGAACAGTTTCTGAATCTAACTCTGAAGTGCATTCATGAGGTTGGCAGTAAAACCAGCTAATGCCCTAAAGTGTCTTATCAAAATGGTCCCAGAGTAAGGCAACCAATTTGTCTGCATTTGTCAGGCACTTCACAATTCCTAACACTTATAAATCCTACATCCCCAGAAATCCCTCAATCCCAAGCAAATTTGGGAGGTTGGTCACCCTATCCCAGAAGCCATAATGGACCTGAGCCCTCAGATGAAAGTTAAGTTATCCCAGCTGTGAAAGAAAGAAGAATTGCAAAAGAAGGAAGTCATGAGTTCTTTATAATAGTGATGTCACAAAGAAGAATGTTGCCTAACTAAAGTTTCAACAAGATTATTATGCCATGAATTAGAATGGTGGCAAGAGGATGCAAAAGGTGTGATAAAAGCAAGCAAAATTATGAAATCTAAGTCAATAGAATTTGGTGAGTGAATATGAGGGGCTTCTAGTGGGTCAAAGTCATCTCTTTGGCATGACCATTTCACAGATAAGAATATCTTTCCTCAGAGAGTCAGTCATATATCTTTAATGATGCTTTTAGAATATGACATTTCCCCAAGTGTGTCCTACCTGGTGAATACTTGTCCTTTACAAAACTATTCCACAGTTTCAAAGTTTCAGAAAGGCTGCACACATTATCTTCCTTTTGGAAAGCCATATTATATTATTACAGGTTCCATGGTGAGCAGGTATATGCAAACCTACCCCTAAAGGTCAAGGGAACTGAAAGACCAAGAAAGGGGCTGGCAAATCCGAGTTCTGAGAGAGAAACATTTAATAGGGACTTTGAAACAGAAGACATGTCTCAGGTGGCTATGAGACAGTGGATCCCACACTCCACTCCAAAAAGAATTCTCTATAGAGCAAGGCTCATTTTTTGCTGTTGTTTTTTTTGGAGGGGTGTTGGTAAAACATGCACAGCTAGTCATTTCCAAACCCTTTTGTGTGGCCACTGGGGCGGTTAGATAGACATCTCTATGAGGGGTTATGTATGCTGCAGGCACTGTTTCTCCATGAAGGGTTGTCTATGCTACAGGCCTTGTTTCTTGACCTTGATGCAGAATGCCTTGTCAGGCAAGGATCCAAAGTCCGTCACCTTGGCGGTTTCACTTCAAGATGATGTCACTCGTTACTCTCGCCATGCACCAGGCTGCTGTCCTACAGTGTGTTAGTTAACTAATGGTGCTGAGAAAACCCGGGGTAAAGAAAACTATTTAAATTTCTCAAAATTATTTCTCAAATGTAGTTTTTCATTAAAATATCTTATCATGCTGCCAGAATGGGAAACACAGAGCCAACAGCTTACCATGGCCATAGCAATCTTCATTTCAGTACATTTTTTTCCCTTTTTTCTTTCTTTTTTTTTTTTTTTTTTGAGTCAGAGTCTCACTCTGTTGCCCAGGCTGGAGTGCAGTGGCACGCTCACAGTCACCACAGCCTTGACCTGCTGGGACTTAAGTGATCCTTTCACCTCAGCCTCCCAAGCAGCTGGGACTACAGGCTCATGCCACCATGCCCAGCTAATTTTTTTGATTTATTGTAGAAATGAGGTCTTGGCAAGTTGCCCAGGCTGGTTTCAACCCCCTGGTTCAGATGATCCTCTTGTCTACGCCTCCCAAAGTGCTAGGATTACCAGGCCACCATACCTGGTCTTCACTGCAGTGAATTTAAAATATTAATGATTCCTAATAAGAGTAAATTTTGTGATCTTTCAACTTCATGAAAGAGAAGGGATCTGTCTTCCACTTGCTTTTCTTTTTAACTAATAGATTATTTTTAGAGCAATTTTGGGTTTGCAGAAAAATTAAGCAAGAAAGTACAAAGAATTCCCATATAACCTGCTCCTTTCCCAGAGTCTTCCCTATTCTTAACATCCTGCATCAGTGTGGTGCATTTGTTACTGTTGATGAACCAACAGTGATACATTATTAACTAAAATCCATGGTTTACATTAGGGTTCATTCTTTGTGTTATGTAGTTCTATAGATTTTGACAATGCATAATATCATATTGCAATCACTTTTAATTTTGTCTTGCCTGGTCAATTTTACATTCAGAAAACAATTGTGGCTACATTTTTTAAAAAATAGATAAATTAGTCTCCTGAACACTTTTCTTAGTGGACAGAGTTATAATTCAGTGACAGAATTATACTAAGCTTTTACTAAGCTTATAAAAGCATTTTTTATTTAACTGGGAACCCCCATAACCAGCAAAATTATATCCCTTTGTAGTTAAATATATCTTGATTCTAAATGTACCTTGAATCTAACACCTGCTGCACTGAAAACCATTACACACAGCTTTTCAGTGTCCTGATAGCCTTTTTTTTTCTTTTTTGAAAGTCTGAATTTCGTTTACAAGTGATACTGGGGGACGGGGAGCCCTATTTTAAAATAATATCAAAGAAGCCTAAGCCTCCTCAGGTAGCAAAAGCTTAAAAAAATCGAATTAATGTATTTGTCTTTTGAACAATGATGCAAATAGAAAATTGCCTTTTCTTAGACCTCAGCAGAAGCTGGTTTGTGAGATAAAGGAAGTTATTCTTGCCAGGCATCCTTAGGTTTATTCACACTTCAGTCTATACACATCTGTAGCAATTCCAATTTTCCTTATCCTTGCCTTATTGCAGTATCCCAGAAGCATGACAAAAGCGTGAAGATACCATGGATGCCAGGTGAGTTTGGTATGGAAATATAACTTCTCACCACTCTGCAGCAACTCATATCTCCACTGAAAGAGCTCTCCTCGTCTCTGACTCTGATGTGCTATCATAGTGCTCAAAAGACAGTTACAGAGGCAGACTGGAGGCAAAATAAGAGCCTGAAATAATGTAATTAACTTTAAAATAAAGTTTAGTAATATTATTTTTATAAATATAGATCCCACCACTATTAAGTACAATTTTAATATTATAAGAGACTCATTTTAAACATGATATAAGATTTTTTTCCTTTTTTTTCATCATGATGATGTGAGGTCCAAGTCAGGATTAGCCACACAAGCAAACTGCATGCAGATGAAGTTTTGACCTCCAACCGGCCCTTACCTCCCTGGCTTAGGACCAAGTACCCTTTTTGATGCTATGTGCCCCCTCCCTCCCCTGGCAGTGTCCATCAATTGCTGATCCCTGATCTGAGAAGGCTTTTGCAAACACCTCATTAGTTAGTAAATTCTGGGTTTGTCCAACTGAACAACAGTATGAGTAATAGTAACACTTGGTGATACTCAAAAGAGTAATAACCAAAGTTAGTAGTATAATACATAATTCAGTGTGTTTAGTCTTATATTTTAAAACCAAATACTCATCAGCATAAACTTATTGAGTGGTTTATGTCTAGTATGAAACTCTGGTAGATTTTCAAATCATTAACAAGAAAAAATTTCTTAGAGTATCTTAAGCATGCTATTTATCCAATATTGCAATGTTATATTCAAGATGGATACAGGGAAATCGATGTCCAATTTTTAAAATTGTCTAATTTCATAAAGATGCAGCAATGATCATAGTAATTAAGTTCAATGTATATCTTATATGTATACAAGATATTTTAACTTTTTTAACTAATGTATATTTTTAAAATAATGATTATTGGAAATATGTATAGCTAGTGAAAAGGGTATTAGATTCATCAGATTTTTTTTAATTCATAGATCACATGTTTGTTTAAATTGTAGATCACATGGTTTCTCCATTTCCCAATTTAGGCATTGACATAATTTGGGTAATAATAGTGACTTCGGCTGGGTGCCATGGCTCAAGTCTGTAATTCCAGCACTTTGGGAGGCCAAGGCGAGAGGACTGCCTGAGTCCAGGGGTTCAAGACCAACCTGGCCAACTTGGTGAGACTTCATCTCTACAATAAATAATTTTTTAAAAAATATTCAGGTATGGTGGCATGTGCTTGTGGTTCCAGCTACTTGGAAGGCTGAAGTTGAAGGATCACCTGAGCCCAGCAGGAGGAGGCTGCGGTGGCCATGAGCATGCCACTGCACTCCAACCTGAGTGACAGAGTAAGACTCCAACTCAAAAAATAAAAAATAATAATAGTGTCTTCACAGACTTCTCATGAGAAACAAATTAGACAATGTATGTGACAGTGCCTGGCACAATCCTTGGCACACAATAGATATTCAATAGACAGTGAATATTCAATGGACTCAAAATGCATTAGATTTACATTTTCAGATATTCTTTGTAAGTGATGGATAGTGTCCAGTGACCCAGAAGCAGTCATCTCCTGTTACTTGATAATGTTCTTAAAGTATATGCACAAAAGAAGACATGGCTGACCATACACTACTTGGCAGTGTTGAAGCAGCACTAGAGAACTAGAAATAAACTTGAAGAAATTTGAGTCTACCTGCCTATCTACACTTGAGATACTATTCTGCACATCAACAATTCTCACTGGAAATTTCCCAAAGAAAATTCAGTTACTTGGTCAGCAGATATTTAGAGATATACTCTTTCACAAGAAATAGAGAATCAAATTTTTTAAAAAAGAAAAAAAAAAAAAAACCTAGCTGGGCACAGTGACTCACGCCTGTAATCCTGGCATTTTGGGAGGCAGAGGCAAGAGAATTGCTTGAGCCCCAGGGGTTGGAGACCAGCCTGGGAAACTTGCTAAGACCTTGTCTCTACAATAAATCAAAAAATTAGCCAGGCATGATGGCACATGTCTGTAGTTCCAGCTATTTGAAAGGCTGAGACAGAAGGATTGCCAGAGCATAGCAGGTTGGGGCTGCAGTGGCCCTAAGCATGCCACTGCACTTCAGTCAGGGTGACAGAATGAGATTCTGACTCAAAAACAAATAAAAAACAAAAACTAACCAAAAAGAGTACCGCTGTTGCTGCCAGGTGACATTTCTATAATTCAATTAAAATTAATTCAACCAGCAAATCACTGATTAGCATATAAGTACAAAACTCTGTGCTGAAGATTTAGAAAAAGAAATCTGAGACGTGATCCCTATCAGAAAAGATTTTATGATTTTTTTTTTCAAGAATGGCCCACTAGGGAGCAAAAACCCCTAAAAATCAGTCCCTAAATTCAGGATTAAAAACAATGAAGTCTCCAGTTGAAAAGAAAAGACCTCAACCATGGGCATGCATGCAGAAAATGTATCAAATCCTGTATTTATTTGGGGAAGCAGCACAGTGGCGTAAAAATGGAAATCCAAGTCTCAGTTCCACTAGGACCAATTACTCATAAGATGTGGGGCAGGCAGTGGCTCCCTGGATTTCAGCTTCTTCCTCTACAATGAGTCAGGTTGAGATAACATGAAAACTAAGTGTAACAAAATGAAAAAGAGTCCTAAGATGATTCTGAATAAATAGAATTTGGACAGTTGGAAATTTAATAGAAAGAAACTTAAAATGAGGGAAAGCATAAAACGGTTAGATGAGAGTAAAGAACACTTTGCTAGTTGGGAAAGTAGTGGGATGTCTTTGATCAGATTGTCTTCTAGGCAAATATGCAAACCAAACATTTACATTGTGAAGGCAGTGCGAAAAAGATCCACTGCTAAAGTCGGTTTTGGTGTTCTGAGTCATTTAATAAATATTACCTTACAATAAGTAAGTCATAGTTGCTATCATTTTTATTATTCTTATCACCAATATTACCATAATTATTTTAGACTATCTATTGAAAGCATTCTCTGTTCTGGCCACTAGGCTAGATTTACAGACATCAGCTCTAATCTCACAAAATTTCTTAACCATTATCTCACTAATATCCATTGACCATCCACTATATGCCTGAGCCATGCTAAACTACAATATTTACTGCTATCTCATAAGGTAGGTAGAGTCATTAGCTCTATTCTATATAAGAAAATGAAGACTTAGAGTTTAAGTCATTTGTTCAGGATGACAAATGACTGCTAGATGAGTCAGGATTGACTATGCATATCTGACTGAAGTTCCTGTATTCCAAGAGAGAAAGAGAAAAAATGCAAATGAACTTAAGTTATAAAAGTTGTATCCCTCAGTTAAAAGATCTTGCACACATCAAGAAAGAGAGCACTGGATGACTGTCCAATCATTATGACTGTCTTTAGTGGAGCATATTGATGATTGGCAGTCAGAACAGCTATAAACTCGTGAGCTAAAGCAGAGAAGTCCCCAAAGAGGAAAGGCAGAAGTCATTCAAGGATGTGACATAACATAGCTTTTTAAAAATGTGACATGGCTGTGAACTGCTGAGAAACAGTAGCAGCTAATAGAACACCTGGTATTCCACTGTAAGGAATGTGACTGCACTTTTTTGAGCAAAGGCTTTTAGGCTCACTGTGAATTTAAGAGACAAATTCTCAATCTCTTCAAATAGCTACAGTCCCCAAACTGAAAGTCCACTTTATATAGGCAGCATAGAAGGGACAAGGTCGTCGCCTTTTCCAACACAGCTGTACACTTTGATTGGTGCATCATCTATAAAAATGCATGTATATACACACAAATGTGTGTTCATCCAGTCAACAAATATCCATTGACTATCAACTACACACATTCGAGACAAAAACTTGTTCAGATATTGCTTCTGCTCTTTCAAGGAGCTCAGTGATTTTTAGACAGGAATATGAATGATAACAAAGCACAGTGGTTTTTTTTAATTGCTGGATCATTAAATGGAAATAAAGCAATGAAAGTTAGGAAGAAAGAGATTATTTCTAGCTGGAGTGATCAGATAAATCTTAGGAATGCATGTGCACACACATACATACAAACAGTTAGCATAGTCAGCGATGTATTTTGTGAGAAATTTCTAGGAATGTAGAGAAGATACCAACCTATGGTAATGAAGAGATCATTGACCAAAGATCTATAACACAAATAGAGAAATGGGCCAAGCTAATCACTGCCAGAAACTACACCAAGAAATTGCAACAGCTGCCAGTGATTAATTTGGGATAGAAAAACCAGACATGATATTCAACTCCCAAATATATAAATATTTAGTTTAACACTAAATAACTGGGTGTTGGGCAGGTGCGGTGGCTCATGCCTATAATCCCAACACTTTGAAAGGCAGGGGCAAGAGGCTTGCCTGAGCCCAGGAGTTCAAGACCAGCCTGGGCAACATGGTAAGACTTTGCCTGTACAATAAATCAAAAAAAATTAGCCAGGCATGGAGGCACTCACCTGTAGTTACTACATGGAAGACTAAAGCAGAAGGATCACCTGAACCCAGGTCAAGGCTACAGTAGCCATGATCATGTCACTGCATTTCCAGACTGGGCAACAGAGTGAGACTCTGACTCAAAAATAAAAAATAACTGGGTATCCACTAAATGCCAAGTCCTGTGCTATGGTCTTTAACATTTATTTCTCTATTCTGGGAATTATTCCATTCTTCTGATTAAATACAAATCACACTCAGTTTTTAGGAAGAATTGAGATATGTCAACTCAAACACCAGTGATCTTTCAATAACATCACTTGTTCCAATGTAAAGGAAATTTATTTGTTTTTCCCATTGAATAATCTCAAGATTTATTTTTAAATCAAGTAGGACACTACAAAGTAATACACAGTATTTATCTTTTCTTCTCTTAGCCCCAAATCTGGTCAAGATATATTTCAGAATATCAAAAACAAAACTTAACAAACCTAAGTAAATTTTATTTTACATAAGTGAACAGCATACTAGTATTCTGATTTTCATAAATGGGACTATAAGCATCATGAAATCTAGGTCTAAGGCTAAATAAAACTTTAAAACTTCCAAAAATTCCCTATAATCTGGAGACTCCAATTCATTATATTAAGACTTTATGAGAAAAAAAATTGTGAGTTATAGACAGTTCAAAATTCCTCTTCTCTCTCTCTAACTTCCTATTGACTCCCCTTTCCTCCATTATTTTCCTCTTTTATACCTCCATTTTAACCTAGGAACCAAGACTACATACTGCTGAATGGACAGATTGTAAGGCAGAGGGAAATAGGTTCCAGTGTGCTCATACACCTGTTTGTGGATGCTAGAATCAGCATATACACTCAAACCACAGCTTCCCTCTCAATTAAACCTCAAAACTGCAAAAAGTACAGATTGCAGCCTACACTCCAACCTCAAAATGAACAAAGCAAGCCGGGCTCGGTGGCTCAGCCTGTAATCCCACACCTTTGGGAGGCTGAGGTGAGTGGATTGCCTGAGCCCGTGGGTTTGAGACCCGCTGGGCAGCGAGACCTCATCTCTACAATAAATCAAAAAATTAGCTGGGCGTGGTAACACGCGCCTGTAATTCCGGCTACTTGGAAGGCTGAGGCGGAAGGATCGCCAGAGCCCAGCAGCTCGAGGTTGCGGTGACTGGGAGCGGCCACTGCACTCCAGTCTGGGCGACAGAGTGAGACTCCAACTCAAAAAAAAAAAAAAGTGAACAAAGCCAGAAGACCCTCATAAGGAAGAACAGGATATAGCAAAAGAGAAATAAAAGCAACTCTATCTTCCCTCAAAAACAGAATTAAAGAAGGGGAGGGAAAGGGGGAGAGAGAGAAAAATCTAAACAAATGAAGAAAAACCAAAAGAAGAGTATGAGTCTCTCCCAGACCCCTGGGAGGGCAGACACTGAGAAAACTGACTTCAGAATGCAAACAATGAAGAGCCCCCAGAATGAAGGGTCTCAAACTACAAACCTAGATATCAAGACATTAATGGAGAGATTAAAAAGAATTGAGGAGACACAAGAAGACACTAGGAAGGAGCTGATATCTGAGATAACAGTAATAAATACTGTGAATGAAATAAATAACAAACTGATAAGCATGGAAAGCAGAATTACCCAAGCAGAAGAAAGAAGCTCAGAGCTTGAGGACCAAAATATAGAACTAACCCAAACTCTTAAAAACACAGAAAACAAGCTCAAAAAGACAGAACAAAACGTTCAAGAGATGAGTGATTACTTCAAGAGACTAAACCTAAGAGTAATTGGCATACCTGAGGCAGAAAGAGAGACAGAGACCACACTGGAACAAACTTTCCATGAGATCATTCAAGAGAACGTCCCTTATCTAATCAGTGATGCAACAATTCAAACACAAGAGATTCAGAGAACCCCTGCAAGACAACAAATGAGAAGACCAACTCCTAGACACATAATAATTTGCCTAAACAAAGTAGGCATAAAAGAAAAAATCCTAAAGGCAGCAAGAGAAAAAGGCCAGATCACCTACCATGGGAGACCAATCAGAATAGCAGCAGATTTATCTACAGAAACCCTGCAGCCTAGGAGAGCTTGGAGCCCTATCTTCAAAGTCCTAAAAGATAAACAATTTCACCAAGAATAACCTACCCGGCCAAGCTAAGCTTCATCATCGAGGGAGAATTAAAATCTTTCCCAGATATCCAATTCCTAAGAACTAAGCTGCCACCAAACCACCTCTACATGAAACACTTAAGAAAGTACTAAACCAGAAGAAAAGGAAAAAAGAACAATGTTCTTCA
>NW_007247410.1:185419-186385 GCF_000164805.1 Carlito syrichta
TAAGCACAATCAGAAACACAAAAGATGAAGTTATATCTGATCCTGAAGAAATACAAAAGATCATTAGAGACTACTACGTACACTTGTATGGAAACAAACTTGAAAACCTTAAGGAAGTGGAGGACCTTCTGACATCACACAACCTACCTAGGTTGGACAAGAAGAAAGTGAGACACTAAATAGACCAAAAACAATCAAGGAAATCAACTACATAATAAGAAAACTACCTACAAAAAAATAGCCCTGGTCCAGATGACTTTCCAGCAGAATTCTACAAGACATTTAAGGAGGAGCTGATACCAATCCTACTAAAGGTATTCCAGGCAATTGAAAGAGATGGAAATCTCCCCAAATCATTTTATGAAGACAACATCACATTGATACTCAAGCCAGGTAAAGATCCAACAAAGAAAGAGAACTACAGGCCAATATCTTTGATGAACATAGATGCTAAAATTCTCAACAAGATCCTAGTGAACCGGATTTAACAATACATCTTAAAAATCATCCATCATGACCAAGTAGGCTTCATTCCTGGGATACAAGGCTGGTTCAACATTCGTAAAACCATAAATGTAATTAAATACATCAACAGATGTCAAAACAAAAACCATATGATTATATCATTAGATGCAGAAAAAGCTTTCGATAAAATCCAGCATCCCCATCTAGGCATACGGGGAACATACCTTAAAATAGTAAAAGCCATCTACAAGAAACCTATAGCCCAGCATACTCTTAAACGGACAAAAATTGGAACCATTTCCCCTGAAAACTGGAACAAAACAAGGATGCCCACTCTCACCCCTCCTGTTCAACATAATATTGGAAGTCCTGGCTAGAGCAATCAGAGAAGAGAAGGCAATCAGGGGAATCCAAATAGGTAAAGAGGAAGTCAAGTTATCTCTCTTTGCAGATGATATGATTGTGTACCTTGAAAACCCAAGAGAATCTGTCAAAAACCTC
>NW_007247410.1:186508-207947 GCF_000164805.1 Carlito syrichta
GGCCTCCAATTCCTGAACAAAACCCAAAACCCACAGGTCATAAGAGAGAGGATAGACAAGTGGGACCTTATTAAACTGACAAGCTTCTACAGAGTCAAAGAAACCATCAGGAGACCAGGGAGACAGCCTACAGACTGGGAAAAAGTATTTGTCAACACCAGGTCCGACAAAGGCTTAACATCTTTCATCTACAAGGAACTCAAACGTGCTGAAAAGAAAAAAACAAACAACCCCATTATAAAATGGGCAAAAGATATGAACAGATACCTCACAAAGGAAGACATCCAAGCAGCCAACAGACATATGAAGAAATGTTCAACCTCACTAATCATCAGGGAGATGCAAATCAAAACCACACTGAGATACCACCTAACTCCAGCCAGAATGGCAATTACCAACAACTCAAAAATTATTAGCGGCTGGAGAGGGTGTGGCGAAAAGGGAACACTGCTACACTGTTGGTGGGAGTATAAACTAGTGCAACCTCTGTGGAAAGCAGTGTGGTGATTCCTAAAAGCTGTAAATATCAACCTCCCATATGACTCCTCAATCCCCCCACTGGGAATATACCCGGAAGAACTCAAATCACTCTATAAAAAAGATACCTGCACACATATGTTTATCGCAGCATTGTTCACAATAGCAAGAACCTGGAAACAACCATGCTGCCCAACAAAAGAGGACTGGATTTTAAAAATGTGGTACATATACACGATGGAATACTACGCAGCCATAAAAAAGAACAAAATCATGAATTTCGCAGCAACCTGGATGGAACTTGAGTCTATAATACTGAGTGACCTCTCACAGAAACAAAGATCCGAGTATTACATGTTCTCACTCATATAATGGACCCTGAACATCCAATGTAATACTATAAGAAAATGACTGACAGTACTGGGAAACTATGGGGGGGATGGGATTAACAGTAGCAAATATCTGTCTGGAGATAGGGAAACACCTCTTATCAACAGGGTGCCTGAATGAAACATAATTGTACACCTAACCCTTAACTGTACCCAACAAAACCATAATAAAAAATATTGATTATGAAAAAAAAATGTGGTACATATACACGATGGAATACTACGCAGCCATAAAAAAAAAAACATGAATTTCGCAGCAATCTGGATGGAACTAGAGTCTATAATACTGAGTGACCTCTCACAAAATCAAAGATCCAAGTATCACATGTTCTCACTCATATAATGGACTTTGAACATCCAAACTAATACTATAAGAAAATGACTGACAGTAATGGGAAACTATGGGGGGGAATGGGATTAATGGTAGCAAATATCTGTCTGGGGATGGGGAAGTACCTCTTGTCAATAGGGTGCCTGAATGAAACGTATTTGTATACCTAACCCTTAACTGTACCCCACAACATCATAATAAAAAATATTTTTAAAAAAAAATTTGTCAGAATAACACATGTAAGTTGGGTGTTGAATAAAGGTTACAACTTCCACTTAGACTAAGAGCTTGTGGAAGTCATGTCTCAGGCATCCTCTCATCCCTAACAGTTAACATAGCTTAGTATAAAAATAGGTAGAAATCATATTTATTAAGGACTTACATAATTAATCAAATTCATTCTAAGATAGTTACCTAAATTATTCTAGCATTAGTTATAAGAAACAACCATTTACTCTCCAAAGGCTAATTCAGAGTCTCAAATAAATATTTTGCAAAAGAATACACTCCACTATGTCTTTTGAAAATAAAGAAAATAATTGAAATTCAAAGTAACCCATTCCTAAACAAAACCACTAAAGTGAAAGTTACTCTGTTCTAAACTTTGCAACCACAGGAGACCAACTTCCTGTAGGAGAATTTCCCCTGGATCCCTCCTGGCCCTTGCTGAAGGTCTATGTTCCAGAGTTCAGGTGACACACCATAGCTTTATAAGCATGCACTGATTTTCAAGACTGGGTGGACCCATGTGGTTTAGAAGCAATGTCCTTGGACTTAGCCAAATCCTGCAACAGCCAGTCCTTCCCTGGGAGATAGTTGTCTTAAAGAGACTGAAGAGGTCTTCGATGAAGTCTTGCCACTTCTTAAGACTGTCATCTCATTGGGTTAACACCAGCACTCTAGATGAGGAATTTCCAGGTTCTCCATGGTTGAAGACAATTCTTGCATGGTTTTCTCTGGGAGAAAATGTGATTCTCCCAAGTCCTACGGAGAAGCTGACCTGGCAATAAGAGCATCACAACAGCTACGGTTGCCGGCAGCGCCTTCTACTGGGCCTCTGATTTCAAGGGGTTCCCAGTGCAGCCGCAGGCTTGGGTGAGAATACCAGAGCCAGCGGCACTAGATAATCGAAAACCTTACTGGGTGTGGAGGTATCTCTGTCTTTAGAACATAAGTTTCGTGACTGCAGTGACCTTTCTATTTATGGCTATATCCACCATACATAGAAGAGTTCATAGGATACATTCAATGCATTTTTTGTTGAATGAATGCATGATGAGAAATCAGTGAATCACTAATACAGTACACTATGAACAATATAAGGGGTAAACATTTTTAAATCTCCCAGCATCTTCTGTTCCTCCCCTACAGTACATTCTTCTCAAAGCAGTCATAGTGATAAATTATATTGTATCATGTCTCTTCCTCATGCAAACCACACAAAAGCTGACAACACACTGGAAATGAAATGCAAATTCCTTATCATGGCCTGCCAGGTATCACACACTCTGACTCCTACCTCCCTCTCTGACCTCATTCTCTATCCTTCTCTCCTTCACTGGCCTCTTTGCTGTTTCTCAGATGAGTCAAGAATGCTTTCACCTCGTGCCTTTTGCACTGGCTGTTCCTCCTGTCTGGAACATTCTTCCTAAGAGTGTGCATTTTTCACACCTCACTTCATTCAGAACTCACTGAAAGGTCTTCTAGAGAGGACTTTTTGACAAGTCTGTCTCAAGTAATATTCCACATTACCTCTATGCCATACTCAGTGGCTATTTTTTCTTGACAGCAGTTACCCCTTTCTGACATTAAATATTCATGTGTCTGTTCTCTGTCTCCCTCTCTAAAATGAGTCAGAATGGAGACACTGTTTTGTTTTTTGGTGAATCCTCAGACCCAGAACAATGTCTGACATGTCACAAGTATACAATGTAAAAATATGGTGAATGATTGAATGCAAAATATTTCTAATTTGCTCTGACATTCTTGAAAGACCTATAAAGAGATTCCATTCAGTCACTCAACAGCATCAGATACTTTTTTTGTTCCGGCACTAAGATGGGCACAGGAGAGAGACATATAAATCCCTATGTGGCCCAGCCCTCAAAAACAGGGCAGAATTTAACATGTTCTGTGTATGGTTACAGGTAATACACAAACCATGAAGATAAATTAGAAGAAAACAGTTTTATCTGATGGGTGGGGGAGGTTTTCATGGAAGAAGAGAAATGTAGGCCTGAAAGAACTTTCCATAGGGAATAGGCAGCATGAACATGCTCAAGACAGCATGGAACAGTGGGGTGGGTTCAAGGAAGGACGAGTAGATTAGTGGAGTTGGAGCACGGAGCTCAGAGCCACATGAATGGCAGCACGTGTGTGGTGAGAGTCAAGGCTTCACAGAAAAGCAAGGAACCAAACACTGTGTCCCACGCGAAGGGTCCATAAGACCCAATTTAGCCGGATCATGACTACTTTAAGGTCTGAAAGGGGTAAAACTCAAACCTCCAACTACAAGCATGGAAACTTCACTGCCAACATTATTATATTATAAAACTTGTTTTGCATCTAAATAGTACCTAGAAGGGAAAACAAAAGCATGAGAACAGGCTGGGTGTGGTGATTCATGTCTGTAATTTCAACACTTTGGGAGGCCAAGGCAAGAGGATTGTTTGAGCCTAGGTGTCTGAGACCAACTTGGGCATCGTAGTGAAACATCATCTCTACAAAAAAATAACAATTAGCCAGTTGTGGTAGCCTCAAGCTACTTGGGAGGCTGAGGCAGGAGGATAGCCTGAGGCCAGGAGGTTGAGGCTGGGGCAAGCCACACTCCAGCCTTGGTGACAGAGTGAGACCTTGATTCAAAGCGCACACACACACACACACACACACACACATATGCACACACTCACGCGCGCGCGCACACACACACACACACACACATATGCACACGCTCACGCACACACACACTAACACAGTTTGATCCGTGAGGAGTTAGAGATTTGGAGGCTTGTTGTTGCTGCCACCATTCTTTGCAGTTCTGATGCCACTGGCATTAGCACTCCTCTGGAACCCCATGTCACAATTATTTGTTGCCTTTGTTTGGAGTGATGAAGTCCTAGACTCTGCCTTTGCACCAGTCTTTACAGAGATAATAGGCCAATCACAGATAAGGATTGCCCTGACAAACTAGCTTTTCTGATCATTTCAGTGCTGAACTTCAGGCCTTGTGCTTATCAGTTTTCCATCAGAAACCCTGAGTGCATTCATCCAGAATGCTTGTTTTCAGTTTTTTTTTTTTTTAAATGAAGCCCTTTTTTCTTTTCCTCAACAAAAATCTCACAAATGGCCCAGTGTATAAAATCTGTAAAGCAATGTTTTATTAATGATAAGTACACTGTGCATGTTTAAATTTGTACCATTTGTTTGTAGAAAAAGTGATCAATGTGCACAATGTGGCTATTTTAATGAGCCAGACATCCTCAGTCCCACCTGGTGGATGACAGTTGCGGTTCTGTCATTCCCAGCATGAAATTTGTTTCTGGTTTTTTTGTTGTTAGAAAGCATTAAAAAGTAAAAATAAAAAACTGGATCCAATTCATAGATCCCTCAAGCAAGCCAGATTAATGAGGAGCTAGAAACTTCCAATCTAGGACTCATTTTAGCAAGTCTAAGTCGGTTGAAGCTTGCAGACTCATTGTCCTAGACTCTTGTGTCAGAAGCCAAATTCAGTTTAGTGCACAGCGCTTGCTTTTTAATTAGTTGTCATGGTTTAAAAATTGAAAAGACTTTATTTAAAAATCTGAATTTCTATTGTCTCTTGAAATCTCTAAGGATCGGCAGTACTGGGGCCGCCATCCAACCCAGAGACTGCTCTTGATGGTTTGTTCTTTCCAGATGGCCCCACACATGCACACCTGCCCTCTACTATGCTCCTGGCCCTAGAGCATTCATGTTTATTTTCTCCAACTACATGTGACTTGAATGAGGGTACTGGAGTAGAGACAGAGAGAAGTTTTTCACCCTTCTCTCTGTCTCTACTCAATTACCCTCATTCAAGTCACATCGGTGTCTCTGTGGACCACTGCAGTCACCTCCTAAGTATTCTCATTCCAGGGCTGCTGTCTCTGTGCAGGTCCTGGGCGTATCTGCTCCCAGATTCATCCCTGCTCTCCACTGACTACTATAGCCTGCATTCCCCAGACACTCATGTAAGCTGTCTTTCAACTGGGTTCAGCCAATAGGAGGCACTAACAGCTTGGTCCCCGACCTTTTTGACATCAGGGAACGGTTTCATGGAAGACAATATTTCCACAGACCAAGGGGGTAGGAGGGGATGGTTTCGGGATGATTCAAGTGTATTACATTTATTGTGCACTTTATTTTTATTATTACATTGTAATATATAATGAAATAATGATACAATTCATCATAATGCAGAAACAGAAGGAGCCCTGAACTTGTTTTCCTGCAACTAGACGGTACCATCAGGGGAGGATGGGAGACAGTGACACCCAAAGTGTGTTGCTTATGTCTATCCAGTCTACTCTGTGATCTCGTTTTGGTTACCGTCACTGCAGAAAACCCTGCTTCACAAAGATAGGGCATTGGCAGTGGAAGCAGGTTTTTCAGTGCTGATCTGAGAGGAGGCAGAGCTCAGGCAGTAATGCAAGTGATGGGAAGCAGTTGTAAATACAGAGGAAGCTTTGCTCACTCACCCACCACTTACCTCCTACTGTGCGGCTGGTTCCTAACAGGCCATGGACCAGTTCCAGTCTGTGGCCCAGGGATTAGGGATCCCTGCACTACAGGATTCTAGAAGATGCAGAAAGGAAGAAACCAAGGTATTGGTGTTCCCTCCTCTCTGGCTTGGTGTGGTATTTCTGGCAGGAGCAGCCTACCTCCCATGGGTCCAGCTCCTGGAGCCCTTACACAGGCTGTCTGCTCTGCTGGAATTCACTTGTATTACTCAGGGTCCCAAGAGGAAGCAAATGGCATACTTGAAAGGACTTTATTTTTATTAGTACATTGTAATATAAAATGAAATAATGATACAACTCATCAAAATGCAGAATCAGGAGGAGCCCTGAGCTTGTTTTCCTGAAACTAGACAGTCCCACCAGGGGATGATGGGAGACAGTGACATAGCTGGGCACAGTGGCTCAGCCTGTAGTCCCAGCACTTTGGGAGGCCAAGGCAAGAGGACTGCCTGAGCCCGGGGGTTTGAGACCAGCCTGGGCAATTTGGTGAGACCTCGTCTCTACAATAAATCACAAAAATTAGCCAGGCACAGTAGTGTGCATCTGTAGTTCCAACTACTTGGAAGGCTAAAGCGGAAGGATCACCTAAGCCCAGCAGGTTGAAGCTGCAGTGACCGTGAGTGTGCCACTGCACTCCAGCCTAGGCGACAGAGTGAGACACCAACTCAAAAAAGAAAAGAAAAGGGTGATTCTATGTGGACTATTCGCAAACACGTGGGAATAGAGGAACCACAGAGGATAGTGCTTAGCACACCTAGATCCGAGAAGGACAGGGTCCCACAGAGTCATCCATTTGAGGGAAGTAGGCACCCTTAGGCAAGGAATGCAGCCAATAGATGGGAACTCAACAGGGACAGAACCAGGGGAATGAGATCCCTGATGCAGCTTCCTCCGTCCTCAGGGTTTCTCTATGTGGTGCTATTGATATTTGGGGCCACTAATTCTTTGTATTAGGAGGGGGCTGTCCTGTCACTGGCTTCTACTGGCCTGGCCTTTGCCGACTGAATACCTCCCAGTTATGACAACCAAAAGTGTCTCCAGATTCTGTCAAGTGTCCCCTGGTATGCAAAATCACCCCCAGGTGAGGATCATTGAGGCGCAACTACCTGTGGTGATGCATTCAGGTGAGCCTCTGAGCAGAGAGAAGAGTGGAGAAAGGTGGAGAGTGGATTTTCAGGGCCAAGTGAAAGACATTCAGCACAGTTCCTTACCCCACACTGACCTGGCATTGGCCACACATGATCTTCAGATCTGAGGGTTGCATGGCATTTTCTCAGAGGGCCTTTTCCTGACCAGTCCCCCACTGCTTGCTAAATTAAGCTCTTATCTATTATTCTAGCTAACTGTAACCTAGTATTTTCCTCCAGGCCTTATCACTGTTTGAAATTATCTATTTCATGTGTCTACCTGTCTCTAATATGTGTCTCACCTCTGGACTGAAAATCTTTTGGGGACACGGGCCATGACTACTTGTTCACCTAGCTGCTAGCCCAGTGCCTGGCATAAAGAAGCATGTGTGAATGACTGAATCACGGATGAAAGTGCTAACTTGCAACAGCTGTGGCAGCACAGAGTACTTGAGTCATCATGACCCAAACACTGGCACACATTTCTTCGAGCACATGCTCCAATTGTGCCCCATCATGCACATCACACCCCATCATGCTCCCTAGTGTAGGATCACTGTTTTAGATCAGTACGAGAAACAGCCAAGAATCCTGGTAAGAGCATGGACCCAGAGACAAATCTCTGGGTTCAATTCACTCCTTCTTCAGCTTCTGACTTGCTGTGTGACCCTGAGTGAGCTGTTAAACTTCTCTGTGCTTTATTTCCCTCATCAGTAAAATAAAGATAATGAAACTACAAAGCTGATAAAATTGCTATAAAAATAAAATTGAGTTAAGAATTTAAAGTACTTAAAAGGTACTTTAAATTTTTTTTCTCATCATGCAGAATGTGGTTACTATGCAAGTGTGTGTTAAATAAAATAAACGTAGTCTTGCGGCATGCCTTCCCACGAAGGCTTGTTCGTTTATTTCCCCTTCCATCGGTAGCTATAAGACTGCAAAACCCAAGCTCCTTCCAACAAACTGCTTCCTAAGGGGTGTTGAGTATTTACTATTGGTCATGCAACCAGCAAGTGGCAAATCCTTCAGCCTTTTGATGGTACTCTGTGCTGTGTGACCCGGGCAACCATGGCCATTGGGGTCTCTGCTGAGTAAGCATGTGTTCCCTAGTCAAGCGTGGGACCTCACCTGCCCTACTCATCAGTTCTTTGTGCCTTCTTCTTCCACTCAGCCCAGGATGGACAGGTAGGTAAATAATTTATTAACTAAACTCCCTTCCTGTTTTTTGTTTGGTTGGTTTTTTAAGTCGGAGTCTCACTCTGTCGCCCAGGCTGGAGTGCACTAGAACGCTCATGGCCAGTGCAGCCTTGACCTGCTGGGTTCCAGGCAATCCTTCTACCTCAGCCTTCCAAGTAGCTAGAACCACAGGCATATACCACCATGCTTGACTAATTTTTAGACTTATTGTAGAGAAAATGTCTCTCCAAGTTGCCCAGGCTGGTCTTGAATCCCTGGGCTCAGGCAATCCTTTCACCTCTGCCTCTCAAAGTGCTGGGATTCCAGGTGTTAGCCACTGTGCCAGCCCCTGGTTTTTATTTTTATATTTTTTCATGGAATATTTTAATGCCAAAAAGAAAGCAATTATTAATTTCATGAAGAATATGACCTAAGTATAAATCAGTAAAATAAAACAAAGTGTTATACTTTTATATCAATTCGAGATGAAATATTTACCAAACATATTCTAATTAAACCATCTAGACATCTTCAAAACCTAGAAATTGTGCTTGTTTTCTAACAGAGAATAAAATAACATTCTTGTCTTCAGTTTTATTTTATCCTTTAAATACACTTTTGTTAAAGGTAGAATATGTAGAAAATTCACTTTGTGAAAAAATAAGTACCATTACAAAGAGTTGGGTAAAGCACCAAGAATACAAATAATTTTTAGGAAAGAAAATGTAGATAATTCTGTCTAGAGATAACAGTATTTACTCCACACACAGTTGAAAAGCAAAGTGGAAACTGTGTGCCTAACATGCATAATAATTTTTTTAAATTAAATGACCTGATTTATCTTCTTTGATTAATTTTTAATCCTGCAAATCTCTTTGCTCTCATTTCCCAATAACTTAGAAAACAGAGTGTTTCTTTCATCATGATATCCCAAAGTTTTGTGGGCTAGTTTGTACTCACTAGTTTTCACAGTACACTTAAATATTACAAGTATCAGAGAAATATAAAATCTCTCCTTCCCTTGACCATCATCTATCTCACTTATCTGGGGCATCTCCAAAATCTAGAACACTGGCTTTGATTTTTTTTTTAATCGGACATCATTCATTTAACAACTCTTATTGAATGCCATTTGTGTGCTATATCAGGAATTGAGAAAATAGCAACAAGTCCCTGGCATATAAAGCTTACAATTGCAGGGACAACATAAACAAGCATTTAAGGAAAGAAGTTTGTGTACTCAGGGCAAAGAGAATAGCTAGTACAAAAACCCTGAGATGGGACAGAGCTTGGTATAGTCAAAAAACAGCAAGGATGCCAGTGAGGAATGGGACAGTAGGAAATTAGACATGCAGGATAGCCAGGAGGCATGTGAGGACTTGCTAACCCTATTCTGTGTTATGGGAACCCAAGGAGAGTGAGAGCCAGGAGGTAACATCTAGTCTACACTTGCAGACCACTCTAGAAGCAGGAGGGATATGGAGACCAGAGTCCAGTTGGAAACGGGGAGGGCAAGGAGATAAATTGGGACACTAGCTGAGGCAGGAGATGACTGAGTTTGATGAGGATAGAGAGGGCAAGTAAAAAGAGAAATGGCCGAGTTCTATGTTGAATGTGGAGATGACAGATTTACTGATTGTAGGATTAGAGGTATAGACAGACAAAAAGTGCCATGTTTTTATTAATGATGTTTCACAGAAATTATGACTCGTTTTGCAAAATTTTAGTAGAGCAAGAAATTAGGTAATGCGTATCTATACTAAAAGAAAACAACTAAAGTTTTAATAGCTTTCATCTAAACTACAGAAAAAGGAAAAAGCAAATTTTTAACTAATTATATCTCTATTGTTTTCTTACACACATAATGCTTATGGGCACAGCATTAGCATTGTATGGTTTATTGGGGATTTCAAAAGTACAGAAAAACACAATTCTTCATACTTTGATCTTCATTCGCTATTCCCCTGCTACTTACCTTTCTCCATTTTAGAAAAAAAGAAAAAACAATTGACTCGGTGGCTCAGCCTGTAATCTGCTCTCTAGGAGGCTGAGGCGAGTGGATTGCCTAAGCCCACGGGTTCAAGACCCGCCCAGGCCACTGGGCGAGACCTCATCTCTACAATAAGTCAAAAATTAGCCGGGCGTGGTAGCACACACCTGTAGTTGCAGCTACTTGGAAGGCTGAGGTGGAAGGATCGCCGGAGTCCAGCAGGTCGAGGCTGCGGTGGCCGGGAGCGGCCAGTGCACTCCAGTCTGGGTGACAGAGTGAGACTCCAACTTAAAAAAAAAAGAAAAAAGAAACAAAACACATTTTAATGTAACATAAAAAAATTAATTCTGGAATAAATAGAAGTATTGCCAAGTTATTGATTACGCACTGGAGAAAAATAGGCACATTCCTATTTGTTATTCAACTATTTTAATCTACCAACCACTGTTGGTAGATTTTGGACGTTGTTAACAATCTAATGACCATTATTAATCTACCATTTGAAAATTTAATGAGGCAGAACTCAGCATCAGAAACAGCTCAGGCTTTTCAAGGATTTCTTCACATTGAGTGAAATTTCAAAAATACTCTGTAATTGACTTTAGTAGTTATTTGTCTCACCTCACTGCTTTGCTAGCTATCATTTTCTATATACCTTTCCTCTTCTTTAAAATATAAACTATTGAATTGGGACGGGACAAAAAATTTAAATTGTATATCCATATAAACTATTTAATCACTGGTCTTTTCTAAATCAATCATATATATTTATTAGAGAATAGTTATTTCTGAACATGTATTTGAATTCCATGAATTTCTGCCCAATAATTTTTTTTCACCTTTAAATTTTTTATTTTAAAAGTATGGGTTACAATTCAAGGTTAGGTATACAAATATTCATTGTGCAGGTACTCTTGTTGATGAGGTGTGCCCCCCTTTCCCCAGGCAGATTCCCACTACTGCCAATCCCATTTCCTTGTCCCCCACACCCCCGCAGTTTCCCCCTACTATCGATCCTTTTCTTACAATATTATGATAGTTGCTCAAGGTCCACTTATGAGTGAGAACATGTGATACTCAGTTCTTTGTTTCTGAAAGATCACTCAGTATTATAGACTCTAAGTCCATCCAGGTTGCTGCGAAGTTCATGATTTTGTTCTTCTTTATGGCTGCATAATGTTCCATTGTGTATATGGACCACAATTTTTTTATCCAGTCCTCTTTTGATTCCATGTTCTTGCTATTGTGAACAATACTGCGATAAACATATGTGTGCAGGTGTCTTTTTTATAGAGTGATTTGAATTATTCCGAGTATATTCCCAGTAGGGAGATTGTGGGGTCATATAGAAGGTTGATTTTTAGAATTTTGGGGAATCGCCACACTGTTTTCCACAGAGGCTGTACTAGTTTACACTCCCACCAACAGCATAAAAGTGTTCCCTTTTCACCACATCCTCTCCAGCATCTGTTATTTTTTGAGTTATTGATGATGGCCATTCTGACTGGAATTGAGTAGTATCTCAGTGTAGTTTTAATCTGCATTTCTTTGATGACTAGCGAGGCTGAGCATTTTTTCATGTATCTGTTGGCTGCTCATATGTCTTCTTTTGAGAACTGTCTACTCATAAATTTTGCCTACTTTGTAGTGGGGCTGGTTTTTTTTTTTTTTTCTTTTTGGCATGTTTGTGTTCCTTGTAGATCCTAGATGTTAGGCCTTTGTCAGACATAGAGTTGGCAAATATTTTTTCCCAATCAGTGGGCTGTCTCCCTTGATGATTTCTTTGGCTCCCTTGATGGTTTATTTAGTTTTGCAGAAGCTTGTCAGTTTGATGAGGTTCCACTTGTCTATCTTATCTCTTATGGCATGGGCACTTGGGGTTTTGATCAGGAATTGGTTGCCATTTCCAATTTCCATAAGAGTGTCTCCTGCATTTTCTAAGGTTCTTATAGTATGAGGTTTTACGTTTAGGTCTCTGATCCATTTAGTTGATTTTTGTGTATGGGGATAGATAGGGGTCCTGTTTCAATCTTCTGCATTTGGTCAGCCAGTTTTCCCAGCACCATTTACTGAATAGGTTCTTCTCTCCCCAGTGGTTGGTGGTGGAGGCTTTGTCAAAGATGAGTTGGTTGAGAAATTGAGGTTTTGCTTCTGGAATCTCAATTCTACTCCATTGGACTATATACTTGTGCTTGTACCAATACCAGGCTGTTCGCCCAAGAATTTTTAAATGAGAAAAACAGATTTGAGATTTAAATGTGTAAAAACCTACACATAATGAATGTAATTAGCTCCCAGGAGAAGTAAACCAAAAGATCGCCTATAAATAAGAAACTGGAGAGTTTGGAACACCCAACACTCTACTAAAATAATCTTCATGATATCAGACTGGAAAGTAATTAGTAAAGTGTAAGGTGAAATGTAATCAATTGTATTCTGTGTAATGTAAAGAAAGACTATGCATAGCAAAAAGGTGTTTAAACTAAAGCACAAAATAAACTTTTAAACAAGAAAATCCTAGTACCATAGTATTTATCCAGCCTTCACCAAGTAAAGAAATTCTATGACTGATTTAAAAAAATTTCAGGCCAGGCTTGGTGGCTCAGTCTGTAATCCCAGCACTTTGGGAGGCCAAGGCGAGTGGATTGCCTGAGCCTGCGGGTTCCAGACCAGCCCAGGCAACTTGGCAAGACCTCATTTCTACAGTAAATCAAAAAACGAGCCAGGAATGGTAGCGTAAGCCTGTAGTTCTGACTACTCAGAAAGCTGAGGCAGAAGGAGTGCCTGAGCCCACTGGACAGGTGGGTGTGGCCATGAGCATGCATGCCACTGCACTCCTGCCTGGGTGACGGAGTGAGACTCCCACTCAAAAAAAAAAATTTTTTCGAAGACATGCAATTCACCACTCCAGATCTGTCCCTTGAAAGTATAATGCACAAAAGAATTGCATCCCCCTTCACCACTAGCAATTATGTGTTTAATAGCTGGCTTCCTCATTGGATTATAAACTCCATGAGGGGAGGGATAATTTCTACACTAGACTACATCCCTAGTGCATTCTGTTAGAAGACAATTGTGTTACTCCTGGTTTCGTGGAGATATGATTCTCTAAACATACCTCTGGCATCTCTGTCCATTTACTCATTCTTCCCTGAGTAAGAAAAATGAAGAATTGGGAGGAATAACTGAGAGTACTCAGCTGCATCACTCCCTCTCTTGGGAGCTGCCTGCTTCAGGAGGAGGTATCTCCCTTCACCTCTAGAGCCTAAGTCCCTGTGGAGAAAAGGTCTAGCACTGCAGGGACCATGTGGGTGTGTGTTTCCAATTCTGGGAGTCAGTTATCTGATCGTCTTGATTCTCTCATGCATCTATGACTCTAATCTTGCTCTATGAGTGACAGAGATGATATTTGACTTCCATCTGTGTTTCAATGTTTTTTATTTAAATTATTCAGAATCCAGACTGGGGGCAGGGGGATGTCCTATTTATTGGCCCCCTTGAGACCCTAACACATAGACACATCGCTTAGTGTCTGACGGACTGTAGATGTTTAGCAAATATTTGTTGGTTGACTGTAGAGATTGACACAAAAGTTTGATTCTACAAATTTAAGTTGCCTGCCTTCAGAAAGCATTAGTGTACTACAGGAAGGAACTTGAAGGTTTAAATCTTGGCCATCCAGTACCCACGTTTCAGATAACAGATAACAGCGTGGTCTGGGGCTCTGAGATCAAGGTTGAGCTAGGATATCCTTAGAGGCTGGTCTGAATGTGAAGCATCCTATGCTTCAAGATGGCCAGGGATACAGAGGAGAATTATTTAGAACAGAGTCTATGGAAAAGACAAATTCTGGAGAAAAACACTGATCTGACTTGAATATGGCTGCTATATATCTTACTTATTATGTGTTCCATGACTGGAAATGAAAAACTGGGGGCAGGAGGAGTTGGTCAGATTGTAGTTGGTTGGCTGGTTGTTTGGAGAAGGGTCAGCGGTGATGGTCTGGGACAGAGAGAAGGTCCTACAGGTGTAAGAGTACAACTAAAGCACATTTTGCTTGCATAAGAAATCATCATTGCCTACCTGATTCTATTTAATTTTGCCCGTGATTTGCCGCTCTTGATATTATTACTAAAAGATACTCAATCAAGTATTAAGCTCAAAGCAATTAAGTTTTTCCTCTAGACAATAAATCAGACTTGTTCCTTTTTACAACAAGTAACTATTGAAGTTGTACAAGGCTGTGGCAAATTACACAATATTTGATTTTATCAATTTACTCAGACTCTTGAGTTATGAAAAGTATTTCCTGATGTTGATCCTCAGGATTTGGGCTTAGACTAGAGCAAGTCCCTGACCACTTTACTTCTTCATGGCTGACAGGGCCTCGGCCATGGGGGCCTTATTTAATCCCTGCACATTATTCAAAATAAATGGAGGGGAACTTGGCCGCCTTCTTTGGAAGCTATTATTTTCATTTTCTTCATGCAGCAGAAGAAAAAGAGGGGGAAAAGGCAACTACTAAAGGCATGTTGACATGAAAATAGTAAACTAAACTTTGTTCTTTAATTAAGTGAGTACTTTACTAGAACAGTTAGACCCCTGCCTACTATCAGGTGTTAATGCTTTAACTGGATCTAGCTGGTTCTGATTTATATAAAGTACTGTGAACTACTCAACGGTAACTAACAGCTTTAAGACAGTTACTCGGAGTAGATAGAAAGTTGTCTCTTTAAAAGCTATTTTTAACATACACACAAAAGTGTCAAGAAGAAAGTTAAAATATAAAAAATAATAAAACTACTAAGCCAATGGGAGATGATCAAAGTAAATTTATGGAGTTAACTGTACTGTAATCATTTTAGAAAATCCACACTGAATGTTTAGAGTAAAAAAACCATAATGTAAGATGTAACTTATAATTTACCTCAAATAGTTCAGAAAAAAAATATGTGTGTATACAGTGTGTGTGCATGTATATATAGAAGTGTGCATATAGAGTGTGGTGTGTGTATATGTATGTGAGTGTATATGTGTGTGTGTGTGTGTGTGTGTATATATATATACACAAAATATGCAAGTGGCTCATATAAAATATGCCATGATACCACATGGCATTATACATAGTTATTTTTATGTCAGTAACCATCTATATATTTTATAGCTATGACTAAGGATATAAAAATGTATGAGTAGTAACTTTTTCCATATAACTAAAATTAATAACTAACAAATGTTAATACTCAAATACTGTAAATATAACAGTGAATACAAGAAGAACCCAGCAGATTATCTCAGAGTCAATTTAGTTATGTGCCTAATGATGCATTTACATGAGTTTTACTCATTGCTCGTTATGAAAACTTGAGTTAAAGAATGAAAAACAAATGTCTATGACTTGCCAACCCTGGAAACCCTGACCACTGGCTTGATGTTACAAAAACTCACCCGGTTTTCTTTTGTACTCCAGTGTTACTATATGACAAGTCAATCCACGAGTGACAACTGAATCCTTGTAAAAATGACAATATCCTAATCACTTGTTTTTCTGTAATCTTAATATAAACATAAACATAAGTACATATGATGATAAATATTAATATAAATTATATGCATGATATTTCTGTTTCAAAAAGAAACATGGATACATGGAATTTACTTAACACAAGAGCTCACCATTTTATTTCTAGCCCTGAGAACACTGCCTCGCACAAAGTAGACATATAATAAATATTTGCTAAATGAACAAATGAATGAATAAAATGGTATGACATATACAACATCCTCAGTGCAAAAATTGGCAAATTCAATATGGTGGCATTCAATACGCCAATCAGTAATAAACACCCAACAATTTATTAACAATACTATTGTTTAATGTTTAAATTTTGTGCTAAGCATCACGATACAATGGATTAGTCATCTCAGTGGGAGGGGCATGCCACGCTCCCCTGGGAAATATTTTGGAGTTTTTTTGTTCATTTGTTTTCTGATTTTTTTGTCTTTCTTGGGTGTTACAACGATTGGGGATCCCACTGGCTTTTAGTGGGCTGGAACCAAGGGGGCTGGATGTTGCCATGTGGATTGTAGAGTCCTACACAATGAAGACCTGCTCTGTGCTCTCTGCAATTTTCAAATATTCCACAAGCTGCTGTATTTTGTCATAGTTTTCACATATACCAAATTTTCTAGGGTTACAACTACTGTGTAAGTAGAAGAAATATTCTATACTGCTTTCTTTTGTTTGTGGAGTTACTAGGAGTTGGTAAGAAGCTCAAAATATGTTACTAAAAGCAGTATCACTTGTGGAATTTGAATTGCTAATGTTTCAAACAGATGATTCTGCATTTATAGCTGTTGAATTCATGTTGAAAGAAACTATCTCTATCTTTCACTCTCATTCTCTCTCTATCATCTATTCAATGTGAATTTATTTATCCCTTATTTTTAAGTGACAAATAGAGGAAAGGGGTTGGCAATTTTCAACTGAATATCGCCTTTGCTTAAATCTAAACTTATTTATTTCAACTAAGGACAAGCATCTGCCTCCTTTTATATTCTAGTAGCCACATGCCCGAGGATTTAAGTACTGAAATGCTTATCATTTTACTGCATACATAAAATTTTATTTCTCTTATTTCACAGTTCAAGCATTGTATTGATTCTTTGATATTACATATGTAGGTAGGTTGTATTTTCTATGAATTTCACTCAATGGTAGTGAAGGAAGGTACTAAAAAGGTGTATTGGGTTGAAGAGCATTGAAAACTACTGTTGCTGATCCTGCCTGTCAAAGTGCAATGCCAAAACAAAATGCAGACTTTTTATTATCTATCTATCTATCTACCTGAGTTGAAGTCTCACTCTGTCACCCATGCTCAAGCAATCCACTCGCCTCAATCTCCCAAAGTGCTGGGATTACAGACTGAGCCACCAAACCCAGCCTAGACTTTTTAAAGGAAAAAAATAATAACTTCACACTACTTTTGACACCTTAAGGAGTCAGAATGTGGAGAAAGGAGAGAATTTGAAAAAAAAAAAGCCGGGCTCAGTGGCTCAGCCTGTAATCCCGCACCTTTGGGAGGCTGAGGTGAGTGGATTGCCTGAGCCCGCGGGTCCGAGACCCACCTGGGCAGCGAGACCACATCTCTACAATAAATCAAAAAATCAGCTGGGCGTGATAGCGTGCTCCTGTAATTCCAGCTACTCGGAAGGCTGAGGCGGAAGGATTGCCGGAGCCCAGCAGGTCGAGGCTGCGATGGCCGGGAGCGGCCACTGCACTCCAGTCTGAGTGACGGAGTGAGACTCCAACTCAAAAAAAAAAAAAAGGTTATTTGATGACAACTATAGTCTTTGGGTTTCCATCCCTTCTCCCTTGTGACTTAGGCAAGATTTGACTTCCACTTTGAGCCCAGGGTAGTGGCTCCCATGAGAACTCTTAGAAAGCTTTGAATGTGTTCCCTTCAGCTGGACATGTGTGCCTTCCTCAAGTTTGAGACAACTAAAGGAGCTAGAAAACATAGCCAACAGGACAGAGGTGCCTGTGATTTGATGGATGTACACTTTGAGAACGGGTGAGAATAATGGAGACATGCCCAGATGTGGGCATGAGAGAGAGTGGTGAAGGGCTGGCGGGAGGGTAAGGAGTGATAAGCCCAATGCTGTGCATTTGCCCCCATCTAAAACTGTCCATCTTCCATCTGTGAAGATGTTATCGCTGGGATCTCTCTGTTCTTGACTCTTTGAGAGACTAACTCTCAGAACCTATGCCACATAATTACTATCTGAGAAGTTTCATTATTTTAACTATTTGTATTACCAGTGAACCTTCTCAAAAATGTTAGTATGTTGTTTAGGAAAGATCTTTTTATTTTCTCCATATTTACATTCACTCTCAGATATGAAAGCTTATACACATATCAGTTATAAAATTTAGGAAGATGAAACTGGAAATGCACAATTTACATTCAATCCTATATGAATATTTTAAAATTTTGTCCTTAAGCACAGGTTTACTACATAAAATTATATCTGAATTTCTCAAACTTGCATGTTACCAGAATGCAAGGTTCTATAAACATTATCATAAATCACCACTCAAATCATAGTAAAAAGCTGTTCTTATGAAATTATCCTTTAAGATAACAGTAAACAGAAGCAAATACATTAATACTTTAGGTTTTTACCTTCTGGTCATATAAGTTATAATAGCTCAATCTTCAGTCATATCACACATATGTCTACATGCAAGATTTTTAAGTGTACCATGATTGCAGAATAATAGAAATGCCTACTCTAAGTATTCACCACTTTTTTCACTCCATATCAAGCTAAGTGTGAAGTGGGGAATGATCAGAGGCATGATTCCAAGGCATGGAGGGACAGTGAGCAGTATACCTCTCAAGGAGTGAGCTCTCTGTTTCTGGTGATGCTCAAGGGTTGGCAAGAATCTCTTGAGGACATAAAGTCACTAAAAAGAAATGCTTTCATTCTGAAATATTGAATGAAATGAGGTGAGATTCCTGCATTGACTGTGAGATCATACCAGATGAAGAAAAACATCCACATGCAACTAGATAGATAATATTTTTTATTAACATAGAAAAGGGAGATTGGATTGTACAGAGAAATAGCAGTAAAACCAGTGACATAAACCCTTGCCTTTTGACTATTCAGTACGCATTCACCTACATTTCCTACCCTTTCATTCACCACCCCTTTCATTCTCAGGCAAATTGCTGCAAGTAAAACAAACTCAACTTCTGGACCCCAGGATCGAAGCCCACTGCAGAAGCCCATTCCATTCCCTGACCACAGAAGTGATTTCAGGGTTGAGAGCTATGAGGCTGGCCAAACAGGGTCCATAAGCTCCATTCTAAAATTCTCTGCAGCATCAGGGAAGTAGAGAATCTCTCACACTGGACTGGGTGTTATCATGTTGTGAGCCTGAAGGTCTGCAAGGACAGCTGGTAGAGTCAAAAAATGGAGCCAATCAAAAGAACATAGAGCAGAAAAGAGGACTCTAAGGATATCATCAGAGTTCTGAATCAAGCATGCCTGTTCAGGTATAGAAACCATTAAAGTCATTTGTTTTTTTTTTTTGTTTTTCCTTTTTATTAAAGCCCTCTTGTGTTGGATCTTTTCTAACCTGCTCCTATGTACCACCACCCCATAAAAATCTAAAACGAAAAAGAAAGGAGTATTAGTAGATAAAATGGAGATTATAGTGTTCCATCCTATCTGCTGTACTAAGAATGGTGTCAGACACATAGCAGGTGCTCGGTGAGTATTTGCTGAATTAATGAATGTTGCAAGCAGCAGGAAGGGTCAAAGGTGGGTTAGAAAGGGGAGGTAGTGAGGAACAAGTGACTGGTGACAGTGTTTTGGTAAGGAGATCACTAGAACAGGAGAGGTTTCTGGCAGCTGTTATATGTGTGAAACTCTGGGGAGAGAACTGTTAGGAAGTTAGCTCTAGGACAAGCTGCATATGGGTTTCCCTAGACAGAGAAAATAAAGCCCCAAATTCCATGGACTATTCGTCTAGGCTTTTGGAGTTAGATGTATGTCTTTGAATATGACTTCTTGCAGAAACTGGCTTCAAGGAGATCTCACCTTCCAGATTTAGTGACCAGTCATCAGAAGAAAAAAAAAATTAAAGGAATCTTTTTCTCCTCAAGCATTTCTTTGATTAGAAAGTTAAGATCATTTCACAAGATAATGTGAAATGCAAACCCAGGATAGCCTGTTGATATTTACTCCAATAAATTCAATTCAAATTTTTACCCATCTAAGTTCAGTTCTTGCAACTTCCTCTTCTACTTCAAATAAATGATTTAGCTACTTTTTTTTTTAGAGAAAAACTAACTTTTGCAAGTAAAAAGAAAAATATTCTTGAATCAAGAAACTTGATTATTATACATTCACAGTTCTGCCATTTTTCACAAACCTAGAAAAACGTTCATGATTCCCTATAATCAATGGTTCTGGGTTTTTTTTTTTTTAAAAAGGAATGTTTACAACAGAACCAGGCAAGCACTTATAATCTGAATATTTTACATACTGCAACTACGGCTTTTGTTCCATTAAACTCCAGTGTTGTGCTTGCTTCGGCAGCACATATACTAAAATTGTGAACAATACAGAGGAGATTAGCATGGCCCCTGAGCAAGGATGACACACAAATTCGTGAAGCATTCCATATTTTTCAGCTCTACAGGAGACACTTACAAAGGTATTAAACACAAAAGAAAGAAAAAAAAGAATGACCACACACTTTCCAAGAGAACAGCAGAGCACAGAATCAACAGAGAATACTGCACAACAAGAAACTTGAAAACACACACATACAACAACCCCAAAGTCAAAAGAAAACAAACAAACAAAAAAAAAAACTGTATAAGAACCTCATGACAGGGATAAACAATCACATTTCAATAGTCAGCCTGAATGTGAATGGACTAAATACACCACTGAAAAGACACAGAATGACAAACTGGATAAGAAACCATAACCCAATTATTTAATGCATCCAGGAGACTCAACTCACTACAAGGGATGCACACAGGCTCAAAGTTAAAGGATGGAAAATTAGTTTCTAGGCAAATAGATCACAGAAGAAGGCAGGAATTGTGATCTTAATATCAGACAAAACAACCTTTAAGCTAGCAAAAATTTTAAAAGAGGCAAAAGAACACTATATAATGATAAAAGTTTCAATCCATCAACAAGAAATATCCATCCTAAACATATATGCACCCAACACAGGAAAACCAGTGTTTCTAAAGCAACTACTAAGTAAACTAAAAAAAGATATTGACTCTAGCACTATTATAGCAGGACACTTGAATACCCCACTAAGAGCCCTGGATAGATTATCGAGGCAAAAAATCAACAAGGAGATCCAGAACCTAAACTTGATACTTGACCAAATAGACTTAATAGATACCTACAGATTATTCCACCCAACCATAGAATATACATTCTACTCATCACCACATGGAATGTACTCTAAGATCAATCACATTCTTGGACATAAATCAAGCATAAACAAATTCCATAAGGTTGAAATCTTGCCATGCACATTCTCAGACCACAGTGGAATAAAAATAAATATCAACAGCAACAATATTTTCCCCAAAACCTACGAAGACATGGACACTAAACAGCATGATGCCGAACAACTACTGGGGTCA
>NW_007247410.1:208127-229215 GCF_000164805.1 Carlito syrichta
CCAAATACAGGACATAGAAGACAAAAATATCATAGAAAACATCAACAAAACAAAAAGCTGGTTTTTTGAAAGAATTAACAAGATTAATGGATCCCTAACCAGAATAACCAAATAAAAGAGAGAAAAAGTCCAAACAAACACAATCAGAAATACAAAATATCAAATCACAATTGACTGTGAAAAAATAAAAAAAGATTATCAGAGATTACTATGTACACCCATGTGGAAAGAAACTTGATAATCTAACTGAAATGGAGGACTTTCTGACATCACACAACCTCCCCAGGTTGAAACAAGGAGACATTGAGACACTAAATAGACCAATAATAACCCAGGAAATTGACTCTGTCATACGAAAACTACCTACAAAAAAAAAAGCCCTGGACAGGATGGCTTTCCAGCAGAACTTTATAAAACATACAAGGAGGAGCTGATACCAATCCTATTGAAAGTATTCCAGGCAATTCAGAAAGATGGAATTCTCCCCAAATCATTTCACAAAGCTAACATCACACTGATACCCAAACTAGGTAAAGATCCCACACAAAAAAAGAGAACTAGAGGCCAATATCCCTTATGAAACTGCAAAAATCCTCAACAAGATTCTAAGAAATCAGATGAAAAAACACATCTCAAAAATCATCCACCATGACCAGGTAGGCTTTTTCCCCAGAATGCAGGGCTGATTCAACATTCACAAGACCAAAATGTAATTAAATACATCAACAGATATAAAATAAGAACCACATGATAAGATCAGAAAAAGCTTTTGATAAAATCCAGCATCCCTTCTTGATAAAAACCCTCAAACACCTAGGTATAGAAGGAACATACTCAAAATAGTAAGTGCCATTTACAATAAACCCACAGCTAACATATCGCTAAATGGACAGAAACTGGAAACATTTCCCCTGAAAACTGGAACAAGACAAGACTGCCCACTCTCGCCCCCTTGTTCAACATTGTGTTGAAAGTCCTAGCTCAGGCAATTAGACAAGAGAAGGATATCAGGGGTATCTAAATAGGAAAAGAGGAAGTCAAGTAAATTTCCTTCTTTGCACTATACCTTGAAAATTCAAAAGAATCTGTCAAAAACCTGCTTGCACTTATAAAGGACTTTGGCAAAGTCTCATGGTACAAAATAAATGTGCAAAAGATTGTTTCATTCCTATACACCAACAACATGCAGATAGAGACCCAAATTAAAAGCACAACCCCATTCACAATAGCCACACAAAAAATGAAATACCTCGGCATCTTCCTAACCAGAGAAGCTAAAGACCTTTACAATGAGAACTACCAAACACTGCTCAAAGAAATCCAAGAAGACACAAACAAATGGAAAAATATTCCATGCTTATGGATAGGAAGAATCAACATTGTTAAAATGTCCAACCTACCAAAGACAATCTACAGATTCAATGCAATACCCATTAAGTTACCGACATCATTCTTCTCAGACCTGGGAATGACAATACAGAAATTCATATGGAAACATAAATGACCACAAATAACCAAAACAATCCTTAGCAAAAGAAACAAAGCAAAAGGTATCACGCTTCCAAACTTCAAATTTTACTATAAGGCTACAGTAATCAAATCAGCCTGGTATTGGTACAAGAACAGGCATATGGACCAATGGAACAGGATAGAGATTTCAGAAGCAAAACCTCAATTTCTCAACCAACTCATCTTTGACAGAGTCTCCAACAACCACTGAGGAGAGGAGAACCTATTCAGTAAATGGTGCTGGAAAAACTGGCTGATCACATGCAGAAGATTGAAATACCTCCCCTACCTATCACCATACACAAAAATTAACTCTAAATGGATCAAAGATCTAAACATAAAACCTCAAACTATAAGAATCTTAGAAAACGCAGGAGACACCCTTATGGAAATTGGAACTGGCAACCAATGCCTGATCAGAACCCTAAATGCCATACTTTAAGAAATAAGATAGACAAGTGGGACCTCATCAAACTAATGAGTTTCTGCGAAGCAAAAAAAACCACCAAGAGAGCAGGGAGACAGGTCACAGAATGGGAAAAAATATTTGCCAACTGTTTTTCTGACCAAGGCCTAACATCTAGGATCTACAAGGAACTCAAATGTGCCAAAAGGAGAAAAACAAACAGTCCTGTTAAAAAGTGGGCAAAACAGCAGGGCTCGGTGGCTCAGCCTGTAATGCCGCGCCTTTGGGAGGCTGAGGTGAGTGGATTGCCTGAGCCCACAGGTTCGAGACCCACCTGGGCAACTTAGCGAGACCTCATCTCTACAATAAATCAAAATGAGCCGGGTGTGGTAGCGCGCGCCTGTAGTTCCAGCTACTTGGAAGGCTGAGGCGGAAGGATCGCTGGAGCCCAGCAGGTTGAGGCTAAGGTGGCTGGAAGCGGCCACTGCACTCCAGTCTGGGTGACAGAGTGAGACTCCAACTCAAAAAAAAAAAAAAAAAGTAGGCAAAACTTATTAACAAGGGTGCCTGAACGATGCACATTTGTATACCTAACCCTTAACTGTACCCCCACAATTTTATAATAAAAAATATGTTTTTTAAAAAAAGTGGGCAAAAGACATGAATAGACACTTCCCAAAAGAAGATACATGGCCAGTCAACAGACACATGAAAAAGTGCTCAGTCTCACTCATCATCAGAGAAATGCAAATCAAAACCACACTGAGATAACACCTAACCCGGGTAAGAATGGTCATCATTAATAAAACAAACAACAACAGATGCTAGTGAGGATGTGAGAAAAAGGAATGCTTCTACACTGCTGATGGGAATGCAAACTAGTGTAACCTCTTTGGAACACAGTGTGGCGATTTCTAAAAGAACTAGAAATTGACCTTCCATAAGACCCTATTGAGAATATGCCCAGAGGAACTCAAATCATTCTACAAAATAGATAGCTGCACGCAAATGTTTGTTGCAGCTCTATTCACAATAGCAAAAACATGGAACCAACCATGTTGCCCATCAAAGCTGGAATGGATTTTTTAAAATACACAATGGAATGTTATGCAACCATAAAAAACGACAAATATATGGACTTTGCAGCAACTTGGATGGATTTGGAGTCGATCATACTCAGTGATCTATCACAGAAACAAAGAACAGAGTATCATATATTCTCACTCATAAGCAAACCTTGAACAATTATAATACTAGAAGAAAGGGACTGGCAGTAGTGGGAAACTGTCAGAGAAGGGGGGGTGGGATTGGCAGTTGAGGGAAACTTCTAGGTGAGGGAGGGCCATACCTCATCAACAAGGGTAACTGCATAATCAACATTTGTATACCTAACCCTGAAGTGTACCTGGCATCTTTATAATAATAATTTTCTTTTAAGAAAGAAAAAAATAAAAAATAAACTCCAGTGTTTTTTCTGAAGAAATCAAGGAATAATTTTAGCATTAAAAAATATATATACATTGTAATGGCAACCTGAGCATCCTTCATGTAAACTCTGTGAAGCACTGCTATTAAATCTGTGGGTCAAAGGCTCTTAGCAGAATGATAAAAAATAAAAGCAAGTTTGAAGGACTCTCCATGACACCAGAAAAATGGAGACATGACACAGTAACTCTCTACATAACCTTGAGTGTCTTCCTCATTTTCTTTATGTCTACTCCATTATTATTACACTATTTGAGAATAACGCTTAAAACATGTTAATGAAGAATGAGAACATCAGGTGACTAGTAAGAAATCAGAACTGATCGTTTTGAAACATATACCTCTTTGAGCAAATCATTGTTTGAGCAAATCAAAGAATTTTCTAGAGTTTTTTTAAGGATATATCCCCAAATGATGTATCAAAATTGAGAAGATATGTACAAAGGGAGATCCCAAAAAACCCAGAATTTATTTATAAAATATTATGTATTTATTCTTACACATTTAAACTTCAATCACCTTCACAGTACCCTTCATTTGATCCAATACACCTATTGAGATGCTTTTTCCACTGCTCAAAACAGTTTTGGAATGTGTCAATTTGGATATCTTTTAGTGCTTCTGCTGTTTTTTGTTTCACCTCTTCCACATAGTTAAAATGTTTCCATTTGAGGACTCTTTCATCCAGGGGAAAAAAAAAATGAGGTGAGATCAGGTGAATAGGAGGGTAAGGCATGGTGCCATGCCATTTTTGGTCAAAAATTGTTGAACACTCAGCTCTGTGTAGGCAGATACTCTCGTAAACCACCCATCATGAAATGGGCAAATTCATTGAAAGAGTCTCCAAAAAAAATTCACTGAAGCCAAGCACAGCCTCTCACAACAACTCTAGCAGGTGTACTGATGGGTCCTAGAACACTTGCCTAGCGGGGGGGAAACCAGTACTATAAGGAGACCGCCCTCCCAAAAGTAATTTTGAGGTTTTTTGGGTTCCCTTGTATAGCTGGAAAATAAAATAATTACCTATTGTTTAAGCAAAATTTTTTTGAGTTCCAAGACATTTGGTTTTTGTTCCAGATAATATTAAAGAGGCTTTTTAACCTTTTTTTTTTTTCCAACTGGGAAATATTTATTTAATAGGTTTAAGGAGAAGATGAAGATAAAGCAAACTTCATTTGGGAACCTGAAAACAAGAAGATACAATTACCTGTGAAAAGGGATGGGGGGAATACTATATTCACCTGACATTCGAGCATGATTTCTATCTTGAGCAGGTTCTCATTTGTTTTAAAAAGTGAAGTAAGATGTGAATCTACTATGACAGAGCTTTCCAGTCTTTGCCAAATCTTGGCTCACACAGAAAATGTTTGCACCACACTCTGGGATTGTGTATGAGGTTACTCCTGGCTGAAGTGACAGCAGCACACCCTAGGCACCTCCAGGCAAAACCCAGCTGCTACTGGGGTTTAGGGAATCCGTATCCTCACGCACCCATGCCCATGGTTGCACAATCTGGGAGGGAATTTTCCTTTCCAAAGGGAAAAGTCTTGGAAATCTTCCACCACTCCTAGAAAACAGCTGAAAATGCACCCATTCATGGAACGAGTCAATAAAAACCCACCATGTTATTGCAACATGAAGTATTTTACACAAATTATTTGGGGGCCAACAGGTACTATACGCTTAGACTTGCATACAGAAGCAAGGGCTGTTACCTTTGTTTCATAAAGGAAGGTACCCTTAATATTATAGTTAAAGTCAAAATTAGTTTTTATTGGCTACTATCTAATGGATTTTAAAATTCAATTTAGACAATTAACCAAAATTGCCGTAATTAATCTCTAGCTATAAAAGTCTTCTCCTTGTAATTCCTATTTTTTATCTACCTGTTTTGATTAATGTAATTATTAGTTAACATGTGTTCATTGTTTCTAAAACCATGCTTTTTTGTGGCATCCAAGAATTAAGAAGTGTTAATATCAAAAGTGTCAAGAGGAAAAATAAAAGAATGCATGATGTAACTGAATTATTGTAAATAAAATGGTGAAACAATAAATCACCAAATAATGATTGGTTTAGAGATGGTGGGAGGTATGGCCGGAGTCAGAAAAGGTTGCCAGAGGAGTGGAGATAGTATCACATAGTTTCTTGGTCAGCTTGGGCTGCTACAAAATATTATAAACTAAGAGTTAAACAAGAGGTATTTATTTGCCAAAGTTCTGGAAGTTACAAAGACCAAGATCAAGGTACTGGCAGATTCAGTTATCGGTGAGGGTTCTCTTCCTGGCTTTCAAATGGTTGCCTTCTTACTGTGTTCTCACATGGGGTCTTTTCCTCTTCATATATGGGCACTGATCCCAGCAAGGGGACTACACCTTCATGGACCTCATCCCAATTTAATTACCTCCCCAAGGCTCTACCTCCCAATATCATCACATTGAGAATTACTTCTTCAACATAGGAATTTTAGGAAGATGCAAACATTCAGTCCATAATACATAGAATACATCACACTCTCCATTATATCTGTTCACTGGAGGCCTTTTTGGCATAAACTTAAGTAAATAATACTTTAAACACAGAAGTCCTAGAGCTCTTCCACTAATGCCATGACCACTAACCACAGGTAGCTACTGAGTACTTGAAATGTGGCTACCCTAAATTGAAATAAACTATATGTGTAAAATATACACTGTATTTTAAGTACTTATTGCCAAAAATGTAAAGTAACTTATTAATAATCTTTATATTTATTTCATATTAAAATCATTATATTTTGAGTTAAGTAAAACATACTATTGAAATTAATTTAACCTGTTTACTTTTTATGTAACTACTAGAAAATTTAAATTACATATATAGTTCACTCTGTGGTTTACATATATTTTTATGGGCAGTGCTAGCCTAGAGTATAAACAGTGTGGGAGAGAAGAAAAAAGTGAGATAAACACACAATAGAAAGAAAATATATCAGGAATGAAAATTTCCAATAAGCATGCCCAAATGTTCATTAATTCCTCAGTGAGAAGCAATTATAAATTAAGAAGCATCCTGTGTGGTTGGCCTAACTCACTTAACTTCTGCCTCAGCTTTCCTCAGTTGCTTCAGTTGGAACTACAGACACACACCACTACGCCCGGCTAATTTTTGTGATTTATTGTAGAGATGAGTTCTCACCAAGCTGACCAGGCTGGTCTTGAGTCCCCAGACTCAGACAATCCTTTCACCTTAGCCTCCCAAAGTGCTGGGATTACAGGCTGAGCCACTGAGCCCAGCCTACAATTTCAATACAGTTTTTTCCTTTCTTAAAATGTGCATAGGTTTTTTGGCACCCTCTGTATTTTATGTGGAATTCCCAAGGTATAGAAGATATTTCTAGGTCAACGGCTTCAACTCTTTGTTTTCAGGGAAAGTGAATAGTTCAGTATTCAAGACAGATGGTTAAATCGCCTATTTTAAAGATTCCCAAACATTTTTGAAGACAAAGAAATAGTCTTTGTCATCTTTGCCCCTTCTCAAGATGTTAGAACTTCCAGGAGTGCTTATTCACCTCCTCCGGGGCTCCTGGGTGTGAGATCTTTCTCCGCTAATTGACTTCACCTACAATTTCTTGTCTGGACAATACTCTTGTTCTTACACCTTTCTCCCTTTTTTCCTCTTCATTGAGAGAGCTGTGTTATCAACTATCATTTATTTGACCCTTAGTCTTTGCACTCAATTACAATCAATTAAGAAACCCCCTGTGTAGCTGACCTATTTATTCGGATGTCCAAGGGTAAGTGAAGCAAAAGTGGAACTACTTTGTGGTTTCAGTTTTCCAAATACATTTTCCAGATGCTTATCTATCATGTCTATCATAGCTCTGAATCTGCTGTGCTTAAAAAAAAATTGTAACTTTTTCCTGTTCCAATTACCATTTTGAAACTATGATTTTTTTTTTTTTTTTAGGAAGTGGGCATAAAGGACTGGTAACATGAGATACTCTGAAAACTTTGAACTATCTACTTTTCACTCTTTCTCTATGTCTCAAACTATCATCACTCCTAACACTAGTCTTCCATTCCATTCTGGGGAGAGAGAAAGAGAGGAAGACAGACCGACAGACTGACCAACAAAAACTGCTCTTGAGGTAATGGAGAAACACTGAAATTCAATTTTTTGGAAAAAATTATAGGCCAGAGACTGTGCTCGCCGTTGTAAGGGAACTAACTCCTTTAAATTCATAACAATTCTGTGCGGTAGATTGAAAATGAATGAAACTGAAACCAAAATAGTAAAATCCCTTTCCTACAATCAGGTTGCTAGTAAATAGCAGAGCTGAGACCAAGCCCAAATAATACACCAGCAGAGTTCATGCGCTATTCTGCCTCTCTTAAGGAGGAATTCAAATGTAAGTCAAAATGTTCTTATTCAGCAAATATTTATTTTTCTTTTACAGTATTAATGTCTTTTATTATGAAGGAACATAATAGGCACTCTCCACCTTTGTATTATGACTAGTGTGAGGGCAAGAGTTACAACTATAATCTGCACCCAATGTATCTTTATCAATAGGTTCATTCAACAAACTCACTACCGAGTACCTATAATAGGCACTGGGAATAGATAAGCGGGACAATCTTTGATCTTAATATCCTTACAGTTGGGGGAGGCTCATTAGCTGTGCCAGAATGTGGCAAATACTGTTCTAGTAGTATGAACACAGTGCAATTAGAACACAGAGGAAACGGCTAATTCTCCTAAGCAATATTAAGAAAAAATGAAAACTTGATAATGACTAAGAAAAAAAGACACTGATTTTAAATTTTCTGTAATACATGTAAAATTATACATTTTTTACAAAAACAAAAATTCCCTTAGATAAGATCGAAATTGTGTGGGAAACATAACCTTGAAAATATGTAGACATACAAATGTTTATTTCACATCTTACAGTCACATCACGTGCAAAGTTCCTGCTAAACTATCCTTATTTTGCCACCATGTTGGAACTTTTGATGATATGCCTTAGGATTAGACAAGTTTCTGACAAAATCTCACCTCTTCTCTACATTATATGCAGATAATTTTTCCTCTTACTTATCGAGTGTTAGTCATTGTTTTTTTTTACTTTTCCACACCCATGTTTAGCACAGTTTCTCGAGATAAGCTGCCATATTAAGGTAAGATGCCACATTGCTATAGTAATGTATATGGAAAATAAGCAAGGAATAGTAATGATTTTTCTGCTTCCTCTTCTCTCTCTCCCTTCGCCAACTCCCTTATCTCTCTCTTCCAAGTAATGGGGAGTTTTAACTCACCAGAAAGACGTGATTGCACAACAGAAAATACTTTTTAGTACCTAAATCCATTTTAGTGCACTCAAACCAGGATATTGTGGATAGTTGACTTGTTTTCTATAATAGATGTGTTTGAATCAATTTACATCTTTCATAAAAATAAAACATTGACATAAGCTTTCTATTTGTGTGAGATGTTACTCAGCATGTAACAGACGCTGCTTTCTGAAAGAAGGGTTTAATCATGGGATTTGCTTCCTGGAGGTTTTCTGGAAGTCAATTACTTCTAATTCAGTGACACTCTAGCAGCAAAAGTTCAGAGACTTAATTATAAGAACTACTTATAAAATGTAATCCTTCAGAGCTATAAGTATGCCATTACTCCTTTATGTTTTAAAGAAATTTATCAGATCCAATAAATACAAGGTGATTTTATTGGGAGCTTACATAAACACAGATAGTGAAAATAGTTGGCAAAATAAAATGTGGATCACAAGGTCAATTTTCTCAGTTACTAAATTATAATTTACAAAATTACAAATGGACTTAGTATATCTGACTACATGCTTTGTAAAAGTAACTTTTATTATCCATTTGTCTCTGTTCCTTTAATGGGATTAAAAATATATTTAAAGCAATATACTTCAAGACAAGAATTTAATGTTTAGTCAAAACAAAATTTGATGGGTACCAAATCCTGAAGTGTCCAAAAATTTATCACTGGACTCCTATATACTAAAACAGAAAGAAATGCAATATGCAATATATTATCTATATCCTTTATGTCCATGAATGATCTGATATGTAGAAAGGCATCAACAATAGTGATTATTCTATCCTCTGCTAGGATTAGCTCTTAGTGATTTACCCTTTGACTTCAGACTCCTGGTTTCCATTGAAAAGCAATGTAAAATGTGCCATTAAAAATTACAACTGCCAGAAGGATGCTGTTTAGATCATTAGTTACTGAAAGACTCTATACAAAGTGTCACTGGAGAAATGTTTTGTGTATCTTAAATTTACAAGAGCTTTACTTCCCATTAGGGGCTGATATGTTTTACTCTTTCTAATCATGTGTCTCTTTTTACTTTGGCTACCTGGAAGCTAGGATCTTAATGTTTGACCCAAATTCATTGCATAGTTCATAATATTATTATGCATTAATTGTATAGAACATAATGTTCATGTTCTATTCTATACTTTCTAGTCTAACATATTTTCCTTTGTCTCACTTCTTGAATTTTATTCATTTACCTTTTTCCACTGTATTATATGTCTTGAAAGTGGGAGTTAAACAAGTAAACTTATATAAAGGTAATATTCATTGGATGTTGCAAAACGCAAAATATGTTATTTATGTAGCATTGTTTTCTAATTGTTTTGAAAATATTAGGACACATTATCTGCCCTAAAGGAGCACCACGGAAATTTGTGTCAAGTTCATAGTAACCCCAGCATTGGGTATCTGCTAAAGTTCTAGAGTATCTTGAAACTTTCCTTTGGGAAATTACCCCTCCTACTCCCTCAGTGTCCACTGTCACAGCTCCAGGATTGGACACACGACTAAGCCCTGGCTAAAAAAGCACCTATGCCCCTTGTCATAGTAACTAGTTTCGTATGAACACATCACCTATGCCAGAACAAGGAAACTCATACCTGAGATTTTGCAGAAGCAAAGAGTAAACTGGTCCTTTCATTTCACTAAAATTGTTCACAGTGAGACCATCGAAGTCGCACTTCGATGCTGCTAAAAGGACATGAAAAAACGTGAAGTGAAAAAAACGTCACAGGGAGGATACTTTAGAATAAACGAAACCAACATAAAGCAGAGCAGATGAAAGAGACAGAGATGGTGTTCTGATAACAGAATTTGAATGCCTTGATCCAACCAAGTCTGAAGTCGAAGTCACCTGCACCCCCAAACACAGCACCATATGATTTGTTATCAAGGGCTTTCTAATTCACAATTTTAATGCAGGCAAATTTACAGGTCAGCAGACACCTGCTTGATCAACCTATAATACTATTTTAAAATATGTCCAATCGGTACAGAAAATATAAAAGAACTCATGGCCAAGGATATTTTTAAAAATCAGCTGCCAAACGTATGAGAAATTTTAGGATTTTCAGAGGGAAATCCTTTATAACTGCAGTAGGTTAATCCAGGTAATCTTAGATGTAGATGTTAAGACAGGAAATGACCTAGAATTTCATTAGGAGAAACCCCTGTGTGAGAGAAAATGAAGAGGGAGCCAGGCAAGGCTAGCCATTTGACTGTGATAGAAGCCTGACACCGAGTGAAAAAGAAAGGGAAGGAACGTTTGAGGAAGCATCCTAAACTGCCATGTGGTTTAAGGAAGGTTCAGCTAGGCCACTGGGGAGGTCTTAAATCCAAAGTTGGCCAGGTCTCCCAGAAACAGGCCTGCCTTCTTTTTTTTTTTTTTTTTTTTTGAGTCGGAGTCTCACTCTGTCACCCAGACTGGAGTGCAGTGGCCGCTCCCGGCCACCACAGCCTCAACCTGCTGGGCTCCAGGCGATCCTTCCGCCTCAGCCTTCCAAGTAGCCGGAATTACAGGCATTATCACTACTACAGTCAGTCATGGGCTAAAAGCAGTCTGTGGAAAGCTTGACCTAGGCTCAAATGCAACACTGTATTTTAGAGTACAGCAGCTGGGCCCTTCGTCAATGACACTCCAGTGGTTGGAGATTTTACAATTACACTGACATAGTTGACGCCTGTAGTGAGATCCTATTTCACAAGATACAATTAAGGCTAAGGAAGCAGTTGAATATGACAGCAAGTGATTAATATTGAATCAGAAAAAGAATAGCAGGAACTACGTCGGTTTTGGCTTTCTGATGATTCAGAAATTAGAGATACTGATGGCTTCTATATGGGTTCTTGGTATTGGATAATATGGGAAAATTGGTTAAAAGACTTAGAGTGTTTGCCTAACTTTTTCTGATGGAAGCTGAGTAACTACTTTTTCTCTACCTTCCAATCTTCTTGACCATGTTTGTTTGCCCTCCCCAAGTGAAACTTACCACTGGGACATAATGAATATGAAAATCCAAGGTAATAATCATGTCGTCATAATGTCAGGTCCAAAATTATAATTCTCAGTTGAAATCTGTTGTGAACTACCCAAATCAGAACTCACATTGGCTGTTCTTTTATGTCTCTGCTGAATTCCTAGTTTTAGGAATCAAGGTCTGTAGCCTACACAATATTCCTTTTTGTCCTGGTGAAATGTTTTTCACACAGTGGATGCTTAATAACTATATTTATCTGAACCACATGGGAGAGAGTGGTACAACATTTAAGAGAGGAAAGCAAGAGAACTGATATCAGTGCGTGCTCTCAAATCTCCTCTAACAATTAACTGTCCCTGTGGAAATTATACCCTAAGGCTGAATGACAGATTCTAGGACTGTTTCCTTGAACTCCAGACTTCCATTACTCTTGCTTCATGGTTCATCGACTCTCTTTATGCTGATGTACTCATCAATGCCTACTGCTTCATGCCACTTTTGAATCATCCATTAAGTGTGATGCTTCCTTATCTTTATGTACCGTGGAGAAAGCAGTTTATCACTGTTTATAACCCTTATTATAGTCTCTTTAAATTCAGTTTTAAAGATGAGTCCTGGTAATTTAATCCTGCCACTTTACACCCCCTTTTAAAATGAAAAGAAGCAAAAATATTTCAGAGAAAGACAATTTGTAAGCAAAGAGGGGCAAATCCATAGAAATCTTGCCTCACAGTATTGGAAGGAATCTTCAAAATACAGCAACCATATGCCCCAGCTGTTGAAAGATTTGGTTTCAAATTCTATCTCAGTAGCTAGACAGTAGGAGTTGTACAGTGGTTAAGGGTTCCTGATTTGGAGAGGCATCCTGGTTAAAATTCCCATGCATATATTTGCTAACTCTCTGTAACCTGAATTAGGAAATGGAACAGTGACATTGCCTTCTATGAAAATCCCATGATCCCAGGAGTGTGGCATGATTCCTAATACATCGTGAGCATTCAGTGGGTATTAGAAAGTAGCAGTAGCTACACTCAATTGTTCATTACCCATGGTTTCCAAACACCACACTCCAGGTCTCTGGATGGATTAATCTCCTCTGGGTCTTTCTTATTTGAACCCATCTGACTGGTGTTCTTGATATCTGGGTCTGACTCAACCAATTATGAGTTTGATAATTATGATAGTTAGGCAAGACCATCTCTCATATTTTATATAATTTTATATAGCAACAGTCTATGGTGTTAAAATTAAAAGAATTGACTGTTCAATATGCTATGATGATGAGTGATGTTTAACAATTAAATATATATCTCAAGGACTGTTAAAGATAAAGTTGACTGTGTTCTGCTGGACATTAATATCTCCAATATATTCTCTAAATTAAGACATTTGACTTTAGTCCAAAGGCATACCAACATAATTTGGTTTTGAAAACTCAAACTCCCAGAATTCTTACCAACTTTAAAAAAACAAATGCAAATTTGCATATTGAGACAACATACAAATATTCGATATAATAGAAAGTCAACACACAAATATTTGAGTAATTAAGGGCAAATTTTAGCATATATCATAGATCTGTACAATTTTACATATAATTGCTCCCAAATAGTCAATATAATAGAAAGTCAACACACAAATATTTGAGCAATTAAGGGTAAATTTTAGCATATATCATAGATCTGTACAATTTTTAGAACAACAAAATAGGTGGATATTTTATTTTTGACAGGCTTAATCATACTCTTTTATCAAGTCCTAGTAACACAGTCCTTAATTGGAAGAGATCTAGATTATCCCCCTGTGCCTTTGATAAGGGCCAAGTTCCTCATCTATAAGAAGCAAATAGTAGAATCTCTATTTATGTTTCTTTTGAGAATTGAGTAAACTAACAGTCTTAGCTCAATGCCTAAAAGGAAAATGTTAGGATCTATCATCTTCTTCCAAACAATACAGTAACTCACATCTTTGATATACTTTCCAATTTGCAATCATCTTTTTAACTGACTAAATAGAAGATATAGGCTTAAAAAAAAAATGCAAACCTGCAATCACCTGAGTACTTCCTAGTATAATTACACAAATGTGTAGATGATTAATATAAGAGTATCCCCTAAGAGGAATGTATGAATGCTAGACCTTCCAGAAGAACAAGGGTAAAGAGGAGGACTATATATGGACTATAGTTTTGCTAGGCACAAAAAGGAAGCCAGCAGACTCCTTTGGCTTTCACTGTGGTGAGTTTAGTTAAATAAGCCCTCCAATAGCCCAGCACAGTGGTTATCCAAGTGTAGTCCCTAGACTAATTTCACCTGGAACTTTTAAGAAATTCATATCCTTAAGGCCCTCTCCCAGACCCACTGAATTTGAAATGCTGACATTGAATCTAGTCATTCAGCTGCAAGCTAAGTCTGAGAACCACTGGTTTCTGATATAGTCTGAAAGACACAGAAGAGAACAAGAAGACACAACCCTCTGTGAAAAGTTCTCTGCACAGTAGGGCTAGTTCCGGGAAGTTACTCAACTATACTAGAGAGTCATTTTTACCCAACCCAGTGTGGGAGATGAGTTAGACAAATTATCAGGTATTAGCAGGAATCAATCAGATGAAAGAAAAATAAAAGACTGAATTAGAATTCAGCTCTCTACACAAAACACAGAATACTGAACACAGCTCTACCCTAAAGAGCGAGAGCTCATGTTTCCTTAGAATTTCTTATATGCCAAGCTTTGTATTAGATCTTATACATGCATGATTACATTTAATACCTAGAGCATCTCCATAAGAAAAATGCTATTATTCTCCCAAATTTGTTGGAAAGAAGCTGAGGTTTAGAAAGTAGATGTTCCTAGGAAGTGGACAGAGGAAATAAGATCAAAAGAACATATGAAGAGTTTGGTCTTTCAGGAAAAGAGAGGCACTTTCTCATAGGAGAGAAAAAAATGAATGCAGAGTGGAGAGGTCCACAGACATCTATCAATGTCATCCACCAAAAAAAAGCAATGCTAGGGCTTAAAGCCATTCAGTCTGTCAGCAGATTTCATGAAGTCAACTGCTCCCTCATATTGTCTAATTACACTTAGTATGTTGAAATATAATGGCCTGTTTATCTGCCTGTCTTCCCTATTAAATGGGGCAGTCCTTTCATCTCTAGATCCCATTGAAGGTCCAAGTATGTAACAGGCATTAACTAATGTTTATAAAATTTGAAAATAAATAATGGCACTAATCTCACTTGCATGGCTTTTTTTAAGAATAAGGTCAAGAATATCTGCAATATGCAGATATGCAATTAATTATACATGTTTCATTCCAATTTTTAGAAAAATCTGGCCATAACTTTAGGCCTGATGAACATGATTTATTCTCAAAGAATTCCTTGAGGTGATCATTCTAACAACCACTCTACCCCTTCAACCTTGATGTAACACTCATGCAGTTCTAGAACAGTTGCCTTCAGTCAAGCTCCAGGAAAGGAGCTTATAACCTAGGTTAAGCCAATCATTACGTTCCAGCCTCTTGAGCACTCTTATGGACTCGTTCTCATCTAGTCAAACAGAGAACTTCTCAGGCCCTGTGCTGGGAAGTTTGGCACACAGATAATGTCTATTTACCAAAACTCTGTGAAGTGCAGATACAATAATTAGAATTGCTGCTGCCACTTTGTGCCACTTTGCTTCCATGAAGAAAGTCAGCTGAGGAAGAAGCAGGCACACAGAGAAGTGTAGAGCCAAAATAATTGCAGGATGACTCAGTGTACTGATCACACTTTCCTTGAGGTCCATATCACTGCTGAAATTCTCAATCTCATAGATAAATTTCCCATTATTTTGGCTAGTCAGTACTGGTTTTTCTTTTAATGCACACTAATGCTTCCTATCTGCTCTAGTGGCACTCTAACTAGACCCTAATTCCTGCATCCTTTCTCTTCCAGTAATTAGAGCCATATGTATGTTAACTATTGCCTCGGCCTTTTTATCAATTCCAGCAAACCAGGATTTTGTTTGTTTGTTTGTTTGTTACTTAGAGTCTCACTCTGTTGCCCAGGCCAGAGTGCAGTGACACAATCATGGCTATTACAGCCTCAACCAACTGGACTCAGGTAATCCTTCCACCTCAGCCTCCCTAGTTGCTGTGACTACAGGTGCAGGTTACCACACCGGCTAATTTTTTCATTTGTTGTAAAATCAAAGTCTTACTATGTTACCCAGGGTGGTCACGAACTCCTGGGCTCAAGCAATCTTCCTGCCTCTGCCTTGCAAAGTGCTGGGATTACAAGTGTGAGCCATTGTTCCCACCCACAAACTAGATATTAAATAGCAAAAAAGTCATTACCTAAGCCCAATCTTTTATTTTTAAAAAAGTTTTTTTTAGAGACAGGGTCTCACTTTCCTGCCCAGGCCGAAGTGCAGTGGCAAGATCATCACTCACTGTAACCTTAAACTCCTGGGCCTAAACTATCCTCCCTTCTCAGCCTCCCAACTAACTAGGGCTCCAGTACACGCCAGACACCTGGCTAAATTTTTTTTGTAGAGACACGGTCTTGCTATGTTGCCAAGTCTGGTCTCAAGTAATCCTCTCACCTCAGCCTCCTCAAAGAGCTGGGGTTATAGGTGTGAACCACCACACCCCATCCTCAAGCCCAATATTTTAAGACCCAACACAGGTTACTTTCAACTGTCCATCTCTGACCGAGTGTCCAGATCTGAAGCCTTCGGTCTTTTCTGACAACTGAATTTGTGTCTAATTGCCCATGTCTAATAGCTTCACAGTCATCCTTGCATCTTTTTCTGCTGTGATGAGGACCATACCTCTCTCTCATCAGCATCTTCTCAGGATTCAGGATCCTGCCTCTCCACTACTGGTAGCCTGCTACAGACACATGATGCCATGTCTAACATCATCCTAGCAGTTGCTAAATTCATTGACAGCCAGTTGCTTAACATTCTTCAAACATTTACAAAGGAAGTTCCCCCAAAAATTCCTCTTAAAGGGCTAAAGGGAGGCCGGTTATGGTGGCTCACGTCTGTAATCCCAGCACCTTGGAAGGCTGCGGCAAAAGTATTGCTTGAGACCAGGAGTTCGTAACCAGACTAGGCAACAAGTGAGACCTCATCTCTATAAAAAACAAAATAAAATAAAATAGGACTAAAGGGAGCTTTGGCCCTTCTTGAGCCTTTTCTGCCCCAGATAACCTGAGAATGTAAAAATATAAGTTGCAAATAGCCTAAGCACTAAAAACAGCAATGCAGCTACTATTTAACAACTGAATTTTCTTTAATAAACAAATTCATCATGAGTCATAAAAATTCTACACATAAAAAACTAAAAATATTTCTGTATTGTTTTTGTATTATAAAATCTTCTCTACTGTTTCTAGCATGTACATTTTTCTCCTCCCAAAAAATCTTGAGTAACAAAAAGACAAGGACAATATCACCTATGTTTTATTTTAAGGAGAACTTACCAAATTAAGATTGACCCAGAATAGAAGTGGTAGGCAGCAAATTCCCTGGAGGAAAAAACTGTGGAAAAATCTTCACCGCCTTATGAAGAAACTTTTGGATGATGATGATAGTCCTCTTATAATAGAATTTCTTGAGCAGTTTGACTATTTGCATTTATTAGCAACATCCAGCTTCTCAAATATTCAGTGAGTACTTACATGGGCAAGGCATTGCTAGGCATAAGCAACACTGTAGACAAGATACTCTATTTTATCATCATGACACGAGTACCCCTCAGCCTACACAACTGTTATTCTTCCTTTATGTGTTCTCCAAAGCAGCAAGATCCCAATTGAAAGTGGGCACCAGATGAAGAAATGACCAGAACCCTAGCTATCAGATTTGGTTTATATTAATTTGTTCTTGGGGCAAAGAGTTTCAACATTAAGATCTTTCATGAGCCGGGCTCGGTGGCTCAGCCTGTAATCCCATGCCTTGGGAGGCTGAGGTGAGTGAATTGTCTGAGCCCGCGGGTCGAGACCTGCCTGGGTAACTTGGTGAGACCTCATCTCCACAATAAATCAAAAAATTAGCTGGGCGTGGTAACGCATGCCTGTAGTTCCAGCTACTTGGAAGGCTGAGGCGGAAGGATTGCCGGAGCCCAGCAGGTCAAGGCTGCGGTGGCCAGGAGAGGCCACTGCACTCCAGTCTGGGTGACAGAGTGAGACTCCAACTCAAAAAAAAAAAGATCTTACATGAAAGCATCTGTATCTGGTAAATGCCTTGTATACTTATCATCTGGTGGTTGACAAATCCTGCACTCTGTGTTCATGCCAATTCAGAACTGGAAACTATCCACAGCCCATGACCAATCCATATTGTCAGTGAATGAGAAAACGAGGCATAGAAATGTCAGTCTAACTTTCAGTGTCTTTTTGCCTCGTGACTTCAAAATGATAATTCTTTTGAGGGTAAATTGAGTTCTCCTATGAAAAACTGTAAGGCAGCATTATTACACAATAGAGCTTTTGATAACTGAGGAAAAGCGGGTATTGTGAATCTCTGTGGCTTTGTTCTCTTCAATAAAGAACTATTGCAATCAATAGGAAATAGGTAGCAAGCAGGCATTTTATTTGGGGTAGAATATTCCTGCTATAATCTGATAAGAAAAGTTACAGATGTGATACCATTACAGAGTCAGTTATGTCTCCCCATACAAAATATAATTGATATTTGGAGTTAGCTAGCTGGTTTGAAATCATTTAGTAGTGACTAAAATTCTTTCCTCTCTCAAATAAATGCTCAAGAGACAAAGAAGAGCACTAAAAATTCAAAACAATCTTGAAAACAGAAACTGAAGGACAACCTAACGCCAGAATCTTAGAGGAACTTACAGTAGTTATAGAGTAGAATGGAACTAGAGAGAGAAACATGCCCAAATTGTATCTCACGGCAATACAGTAAAGTGGTCCAGAATATGTGCTCCCAATCAAATAAAACTGGAGTTATATTTCACCATCACCTAGCCAGATGATCTTGGTAAAATAAACCCTGTTTCTCTTTTATAAAAAATTAATAATAATAGTAAGCCGGGCTCAGTGGCTCAGCCTGTAATCCTGCGCTTTGGGAGGCTGAGGTGAGTGGACTGCCTGAGCCCACAGGTTCGAGACCCACCTGGGCAACTTGGCAAGACCTCATCTCTACAATAAATAAAAAAATCAACCAGGCATGTACCACGTGCCTGTAATTCCAGCTACTCAGAAGGCTGAGGCGGAAGAATCGCCGGAGCCCAGCAGGTCGAGGTATTAATAATAATGATACCCCTGTTACAGACTGAATCGTGTTCCCCCAGAACAGTATGTTGAAGTCTTATCCCCAGTGTGACGGCTTTGGGAGATGTGGTCTTTAAATAAGTAATTAGTGTTAAATAAGGTCATAAGGGTGAGACCCTAAATTAATAGAGCTGGTGTGCTCATAAAAGAGGAAGAGAACCCAGGGATGTTCATGCACAGAGGAAAGACCAGGTGCAGATACAATGAGAAGACAGTTGCCTACAAGCCAGGAAGACAGCCCTCATCAGAAACCAATCTTGCTGGCACTTTGATCTTGGACTTCCAGCCTCCAGAACTCTAAGAAAGACATTTCTGTCATCAAGTCAGTCAGTCTGCGGTATTTTGGTATAGCAGTCTGAGCAGACTAATAAAACAATCCTCATGAAGTATCGTGAGAACAAAATGCATTAATGAGTATAGGACCAGGCATGAGATAAATGCTCAACAGAAATTTATTCCTGGCCGGGTTCAACCTGTAATACCAGCAGTTTAGGAGGCTGAGGCGAGTGAATTGCCTGAGCCTGCAGGTTCAAGACCAGCCCGGGCAACTTGGCGAGACCTCGTCTCTGCAATAAAATAAAAAATAGCCAGGCATGGTAGCATGCATCTGTAGTTTCAATTACTTGGAAGGCTGAGGCAGAAGGATCCCCAGAGCCCACCAGGTCGATGCTGGGGTGGCCATGAGCATGCCACTGCACTCCAGCCTGGGCAACAGAGTGAGACTCTAACTCAAAAAAAAATTGTTCCTGTTATTGTTATTAGTTCATAAACAGAGACCTTATTAAAAAAAAAAAAAAAAAGATAGAAGGATGCTTCCCACATTCCTGATCCTCTGTCCCAAAATCCCTTCGGGGAAACTAGCCAGGGAGGGTTAAGCTCTGGCTACCAATGATTAGGGCTGGGTTCCAGGATATTTTAAGAGGAAGCTAACTCGGCACCTACCTTCTTCATTCAAACTGCGTCCTTACTTTTTCTACACATGCACAGATATGAGGGCCCAGAAGTAGCTAAATCTTGCTCCGGAGGGAGTTCTCTAAGTAAATCCACCATCAGCAATATGTGTCTCAAGGAATGAATTTCCTACTACTAGAAATATTCAGCCCTGGAACCAAGGGAAGATATATTGAAAGTTGCAACCCAAAGTGGAATCATTGCTTTTCCCTGCACCATCTCAAAGGCCTCTTTCTTAAGAACCTATTGGTGGAATTACTTGTGTAGGTGAGTTGTATGTGGAATAAATTGTCTACCCCTACACTGCCCAACCTCTCCCCTCCTTTTCTTCCACCTAAGAGAAAACCTACACCATCTATTTGTGTCTACATGCACACATAGAAATAAACACATAAATACATCAAAATATTAACATTAGTTACCTGATACTCATAGAATTTTTAAAGCTACTTTTTTCAATTTTCCCTTTTCTTTTGTACATTTATATCTGCTAATTTTGTACAGTGAATGAGTGCTATTTGCAAAATTTTTATTATTTTTATTTTTTGAGTTGGATTCTCACTCTGTCACCTAGGCTAGAGTGCAGTGGCACGCTCACAGTCACTGCAGCCTTGACCTGCTGGGCTCAAGCAATCCTTCTGCCTCAGCCTTTCAAGTAGCTGGAAGTACAGGCACGAACCACTATGCCTGGCTAATTTTTTTATGTATTGTAGAGATAAGGTCTTGCCAAGTTGCCCAGGCTGGTCTCGAACTCATGGGCTCAGGAAATCCTGTCACCTCGGCCTCCCAAAGTGCTGGGATTATAGGTGTGAGCCACTGCACCTGGCTTTTGCATAACTTTTAAAAGTTATTCTTAAAGTAGAATTTAAAAGTTCTAGAACTTCCCATTCACAATAGCCACACCAAAAAAATGAAATACCTCAGCATCTTCCTAACCAGAGAAGTGAAGGACCTTTACAATGAGAACTACCAAACACTGCTCAAAGAAATCCAAGAAGACACAAACAAATGGAAAAATATTCCATACTCATGGATAGGAAGAGTCAACATTGTTAAAATACCAACATCATTCTTCTCAGACCTGAAAATGACAATACAGAAATTCATATGGAAAAATAAACGACCACAAATAGCCAAAACAATCC
>NW_007247410.1:229235-270608 GCF_000164805.1 Carlito syrichta
ATACCTCAGCATCTTCCTAACCAGAGAAGTGAAGGACCTTTACAATGAGAACTACCAAACACTGCTCAAAGAAATCCAAGAAGACACAAACAAATGGAAAAATATTCCATACTCATGGATAGGAAGAATCAACATTGTTAAAATATCCATCCTACCAAAGGCAATTTAGAGATTCAATGCAATACCCATCAAATTACTAAAATCATTCTTCTCAGACCTAGAAATGACAATACAGAAATTCATATGGAAGCATAAACAACCACGAATAGCTAAAACAATCCTTAACAAAAGAAACAAAGCAGGAGGTATCACACTTCCAAACTTCAAACTTTACTATAAGGCTACAGTAATCAAAAAAACCTGGTATTGGTACAAGAACAGGCATACAGACCAATGGAACAGGATAGAGATTTCAGAAGCAAAGCCTCAATTCTCAACCAACTCATCTTTGACAAAGCCTCCAACAACAACCACTGAGGAGAGGAGAACCTATTCAGTAAATGGTGCTGAAAAAACTGGCTGATCACATGCAGAAGATTGAAACAGGACCCCTACCTATCACCATACACAAAAGTTAATTCTAAATGAATCAAAGACCTAAACGTAAAACCTCAAACTGTAAGAATCTTAGAAAACACAGGAGACACCCTTATGGAAATTGGAACTGGCAACCAATTCCTGATCAGAACCCTAAATGCTCATATCTTAAGAAATAAGATAGACAAGTGGGACCTCATCAAACTAACAAGCTTCTGCAAAGCAAAAGAAACCATCAAGAGAGCAGGGAGACAGCTCACAGAATGGGAAAAAATATTTGCCAGCTGTACATCTGACCAAGTCCTAACATCTAGGATCTACAAGGAACTCAAGTGTGCCAAAAAGAGAAAAACAAACAGTCCCATTAAAAAGTGGGCAAAAGACATGAATAGACACTTTCCAAAAGAAGATATACGACCAACCAACAAACACATGAAAAAGTACTCAGCCTCACTCATCATCAGAGAAAAGCAAATCAAAACCACACTGAGATAACACCTAACCCTGGTAAGAATGGCCATCACTAATAAAACAAACAACAACAGATGCTGGTGAGGTTGCGGGGGGAAAAAAGGAATGCTTCTACACTGCTGGTGGGAATGCAAACTAGTGAAACCTCTTTGGAAGACAGTGTGGCAATTTCTGAAAAAACTAGAAATTGACCTTCCATATGACCCAGCAATTCCCCTATTGGGAATATAACTGGAGGAACTCAAATCATTCTACAAAAAACATACCTTCATACGCATGTTTATTGCAGCACTATTCACAATAGCAAAAACAAGGAACCAACTGTGCTGCTCATCGAAACTGGACTGGATGAAAAAAAATGTGGTACATATACACAATGGAATGTTACGCAGCCATAGAAAGGACAAATATATGGACTTCGCAGCAACTTGAATGGATTTAGAGTCTATCATACTCTGTGATCTATCACAGAAACAAAGAACAGAGTACCAAATGTTCTCACTCATAAAGCGGACCTTGAACGATTATAAAAAAGGAATTGGCAGTAGTGGGAAACTGTCAGGGGAGGGGAGTGGGATTGGCAGTTGAGGGAAACTGCTAGGGGAGGGAGGGGCACACCTCATCAACATGGATACTCCCATAATCAACGTTCGTATACCTAACCCTGAATTGTACCTAAATCTTTTTAATAAATAAAATAAAATAAAATAAGTTCTAGAACTTTCTACAAAAAACTTATATTCTTTTTTTAAAAATACCTCAACTTCAACTATCTGAATAACTAAAGAATTATTGTAGAGTTTCTGTTATTTATATTGTTTATTTGCCTTTAATTGTTTTTTAAAGATATTTTGATTCCCCATGATAGTTTGCAAGTGTAAGCGCAACTTTAAAACCTAGATTTTTAAATTGCACAAATATAGACCATTTCTCAAACATATCTCTTCTTTAATTTTCCACCTGTAATTCAAAATATTCTTGAACAACATGTTGAAAGATATAGCCCAAGATCTAGTTAGTTCTGCAAAAGTCATTTAACCACAGAAACTGCCTTCTAATGGAGTTGAACAAAAGTGGGTTGAGGCCAAACTCAGTGGCTCAGTTTGTAGTCCCAGCACTTTGGGAGGCCAAGGCGAGTGGATTGCCTGAGCCTGCGGGTTCGGGATCAGCCCAGGCAACTTGGCGAGACCTCGTCTCTACAATAAATCAAAAATTAGCTGGGTGTGGTAGCGCGTGCCTGTAGTTCCAGCTACTTGGAAGGTTGAGGCGGAAGCATCACCGGAGCCCAGCAGGTCGATGCTGTAATCATCCACTTACAGATGATTTCTGAATCGTTTGAATTAATTTAGAGCTCATCTCTGTGAACTTGCTTACACCTTGTGAGATTTCACTGTCTCTCCAGCACATGCGGGGCAGTTCCCGCTGCCCCAACTGCCTGACCTCTATGCTCCACTCACTGACCTTTCCCAAATCTCTCTTCTCTCCTTGTTTGGGGTTTTAGCCCCAGAAGTTCTCATTTTCTTTGGGAAATGATAAGATCATTCATAATGCGAGGTTTAACTTACGCCAATGGAAAATAAGTAGTGAATGCATCTTGTATATAGATACTATGTTTCATCAATCTTTTTACTCATATAGTATTTCGCATATGTATCTATGGTCCATATTAGATATTCAAGAGGTGGGGAGGGGGCACAATATCAATAAGGGTACCGGATCTCAAACCAGGCAAAGTGGGGACCAAAGGAAGGATCACACTTTATCTGTACAATGACCACTTGTATACCTAATCCTGAACTGTACCCCATATCTTTAAAATAAACAAAACAAAAAAATAAAAATTTTAAAAGCTAAAAAATTTTTTAAAAACCTATACCCATTGGTTCCTTACCACTGAAATGTATTATTTACTTATTTTCATTAAGTACTATAACAGAAAAGAATATCTTGCAGCTTTGGAGCTTTAAAAGATAAATTTGAAACAGCAAAAAAAAAAGAGATAGAGGGAAGAATTTTAGAAAAAAATACATGAAATAGCCTTTCCAAAATTTGACCTAAAGCGTATACGTTTTCCTCTGTTCCAAAGCTATTCCCTAGCTTCAGATGACCTTATTGCAACCAGAACGAATCCTTTTCTCTAATAGACTACAACTTACATCAGTAAACCATCAGACCCCAAGAATCGCAGCACCTGCCTCTACTGCAAATAGACAAACCTCTAACTCCCTTTAGCACAGTACTTACATGCAGTACACGCTCAGTAAAAGTTGTTGTTGAAGATTATTATTAATAGGATGAATATCAAAGGCAGACAGTAGTTAACGCTTGTTGAATAACTTGATTTAGCAGCAAATTGAGAGTATATACCTAAGAAAAAAACAAATGAGTTTTTTTAACCTGAAGAGATTTCCTCCATGTGTGTTTGCTATTTCAAAAATGTTGTTTCCTCTTTAAGCACTACATGTTTTCCAAATTTCTCCAGTACTTATTCTCCAGTGTCATAGAAAATGTTCTATTTTCATGCATCAACCAGAGAGAGATTAAAATTAAAACAATGAGTTTATTAAGGATTTTTGGGGGAAAAATCATTTGTTATGAAATATCCTAAAGCAATAACCTCAGATTCATCGAGAAGATCAATAAATTATTAACTAAAATTAGTAACTGCAGACTACTCAAAACATTTTATTATAAAATGTTTTTCCCTTTTTTGTTTTCAAGTCTTTCCTAAAGATTAGATCAAGTCAACCTACTTGGCACAAAAATGCAGTGGCAGAATATTCACAAGGATCTGCCAGAAGTCTTAATAAATTTGAAAATATATTTCTTTTACTGACTTTAAAGAATTGCTATGGCTATAAAAATGTATCATTTTCTAAATTATGAGGTCTGACAATTAAGTTCACAAACTTATCCTAGAAAAAGTGCTACATACTTCATTGCTGAATATCACTATGGTCACCTTTGAAGTGCTCCCCTTGGTTGGTAAGCTATGCACTGATGCCAGCACCTTGTCCACCTGTCAAAGCAATTTTGGAACTCTTTTTCTGGAATGGCCATAAAAACTGTCACCATATTACCGTTGATGGCCTGAATGTCATCAAAGGTCTCCCTTTCAATATTTTCTTTAAGTAAAGAAAAAAGCTACTAGGGGCCAGATCAGGTGAGTAGGGATGGTGTTCTAATACAGTTACTTGTACAGTGCTGCCAACGTAAGTGCACAGTGGCAAGTTCACGAATTTTATTGTCAGACCTCAACATCTAACAACAATTCTGGCCATTCCAGAAAAAGAATTCCAAAATTGCTTTGACGGGTGGACTAGGAGCTAGTGTTGGTGCATAGCTTCCCAAGGGGAGTGCTATTCAGCAGTGAGGTATGGGTACTTTTTCTAGGATGGTTCACGAACCTAATTGTCAGACTTTGTTGAGGTATTTCCTTACCATGTTTTCAGATGTTTTTACTAATTGTACTGATTTTATTTTCCTTCTCCCTTTGAGCATAGTAAAATAATTGAAACATCAATTTTGTAAATTAAATACCATATACAAAATATTACTCTGCATATATATTTAGCAATTTATCTTTATAGCATGATGTGTATTTGTGTATTTACATACACGAAAATTACACATATAACAATTTATTATACAACATTATCTCCCTTAATTATACTGTAGGACTCAAATCAAATAGACTATACTATCAGATTTGAGGGGTCTGCATTTTAAGTCAGCTCATTTCCATAAAATGTAATGTACTCATAAGTAGTAAATTTGAGTTGCTTTAATTATCACTTGGTATTTAGTTTTTGTTTGTACTTGATTTGAATTTCAAGTTCACCAATACTGATGAATAACTTTTTAATGAAAATAAAATGATTCATAAAAATCTATAAAGCTTCATCACCTCTCAGTGTGTCATATTCTGACCTGATTTCTCTTTTTCTACTTCCTAGGAAGCTTTCTTATTCAGGCATCAGCTAATACCCATGACAATAAGGCATTTGAATGTTTAAAGAAAGTCTTGAACGCAGAAGAAGTAAGAACCCAAGCAAGAACTTGTTGATATACCTTAGCCTTCACTGTGGCCCCTGTATCTACTAACATGTTGCTCTCTCAATAGAAGTGCACTCATTCACTCATTCATTCAATCACTAATATTCTGAATGTCTGTGAAGATGTGCAAGTGCTACGTTATCAACTGGGATAAATGAAAAGTAAACCCTGGTTCCTTTGTCTAAAGACCTGAGAAGCTAAGGAATTGAGGTCAAAAAATGATGTTTACAATAAATATGCTATACATGTTTAGTGAGGGGCTGCATTTCACTTGAGAGGCAGTGAGTCAGGTAGGTTTGAGGAACAAATACATGCACAGTGCGGTCACCTGTACTATCTACATGTAAGGCAAATTCTCAAATAATAGCTGACTCAGAAATGAACCAAGTGCAAAACTAAACAACTGTTTTGGATTATTGAAAAACAAGATCTCCTATTGCTAGAACTTTTATATATCAGTAACCCACAAGTCCAGGGAATAATGACCCCCAAAAATAAATTAAGATAACTGCTTATTTGTTTTGAGTTGGGATCTGTCACCCAGGCTGGAGTACAGTGGCACCATCATGGCTCACCGCAGCCTCAATCTCCTGGGATCTGGCAATTTTCCCGCCTCAGCCTCCCAAGTAGCTAGAACTACAGGCACATGCCACCATGCCTGGCTAATTATTGTTGTTGTAAAGATGAGATTTTGCTATGTTGCCTAGGCTGGTCTCGAACTCCTGGACTCGAGCAATCCTCCACCTCAGCCTCCCAGAGTGCTATGATTACAGGCACAAGCAACCATGCCTGGCCCAAAATCTACTTCTGAATAAAACAATTGTGTGTGTTTAATTAAAATGAGCAGTGAGTTTCAATCCTCTGGGTGATTTCACCAAGTTCTGTTGCTTTGTTTATTTGTTTGTTTATTTATTTATTTGTTGAAACACTGACAATGCCAAGCAACTGATTATATTGTTTCAGGTAAATGGGGATCATGTCTCTTCCCACATTTAATTCCTTATGCTTAATGACAATAAGCTATACACTCTCTACAAAATAAGCAAAAGCAGCTTTTGTTTGAGATCTTGTTTTATACATATTTAGCAGAGTTTCAAGAGTGCCCCTTACACACTCACAAGTGTCTTTGTGAGAATGGTAAATGATAGGGTCACCCTGCTCACAGAAGAGGTAGTATCTGAGCTTATGTCTTCAAAAAGCAGTAAGATTCTTTTGCTGTGCAAAAGCTTTTCCATTTTATGAGGTCCCACTTGTCTATCTTATCTTTCATGGCATTCACTGTTGGGGATTTGTACTTAAGAATCGGTACTTAGTGATCTATTACAGAAACAAAGAACTGCATACCACATGGTCTCACTTATAAGTGGGCCCTGAACACTAGTCACATTTGTACAAGGGAGAGATCAGCAGTTGCTGGGCACTACCAGGGGAGGAAGGGTGAGGAGAAGGGCAGCACGTGACAACACAAAGGATACCTAATCCCAAACCAAGGGAAGTGAGAGCCAGTTGGAGGCCCAGACTTCACCTGCATTCAGCCTGCTTGTACAGTTCACCCTTACTTGTACCTCACATGTCTATAATACAATGAATTTAAAAATTAAAAAAGGGACTGGGCTCGGTGCTTCAACCTATAATCCCAGCACTCTGGAAGGCGGAGACAAGTGGATTGCCTGAACCTACAGGTTTGAGACCAGCCAGGGCAACTTAGCAACACGTCATCTCTACGATAAATAAAAAATTAGCCAGGCGTGGTAGCACACACCTATAGTTCCGGCTACTTGGAAGGCTGAGGCATAGGGATCGCTAGATCTCAGCAGGTCCACTCTAGGGTGGCTGTGAGCGTGCCACTGCACTCCAACCTGGGCAATGGAGTAAGACTCTAACTCAAAAAAAAAAAAAGGCAGTAGGAGTTTGGCAGTTAGAGAATGGGTGGTTCAGGAAGAAGGCTGCTCCAGGCAGAGGGAATACAAAACACAAACACAGGAAACAGCACAGTGCAGCAAGGGAGGGCCTGGGCTCTGGAGCAGAATGCCTGTGGGCAGATGTCAGCCCACCACTCACTGGCTACAAGCATTCTCTGCACCACAGCCAGAGCAAGCTTTCAAAGTCATAAATGGCATCATGCCATTTCTCAGATGAAATCTCATCAGTGGCTTCATTGTCAATAAAATGAAGCCTGAATTCTTCACAATTATTTACAACGCACTCCAGGATACGTTCTTGCCCATCTCTCTGTCGCCATTGGGTGCCACCATCATCACCACAACCGCCCACTGCACACCAGCCTCACTCCTCTGTGACCAGTTGCAAAGCCTTTCACATGATTTCCCTGATACCAGTTCCTCGGAGTCACTGTTTGGCCTAAGCAGTCCTTCCCACCACCAGCCCCACCCACTGTATTAGCTATGGCCCCACCCTGTTTATTTTCTTAGGGATTCACCCACCCCATCACTTAACTACAGAGGATGCCAAAAAAAAAAAGTATACACATCTTAAGAAAGGAGAAAACTGTATTAAAATTGTAATACTCAATATATACCAACAACAAGAGATGAATACAAGTTACATGTGACTTCTGCAATTACAGGAGGTGCTCAAAGTGGTTACCACCCATGTCCAGACACTTCGGTTTCAGTGAACTACACAGGACTTGTTGCTGTGCAAGGCCTCCTGGTTCTTCCCTTGTGCACATCACACAGAGTACCATGCACCTCCAACTTCACACAACTGAGTGTAATTGTTGGGTGTGTTAGAGGCTCTGTTGCATACTCATGCCTCCATTGTCGTACTTCCACAATGCTCTCGAATTTCAAGTATCAATTCAAAATGGTCTTGTGCTCCTTGAAAGACAATTGTGCTTCTGCTGTTCTTTTTATCCTGCCTGTTTCATGGTGAAGCTAGCATTCGTTTGATTAACGCCATTTTGTGAGCAAACATTATACTATACATTGCAATTCAATTTAACTTCAAAAAGTAATACATGGATAAGATTTCTTAAAATGTGCATACTTTTGGGGGCACTCGATATTTTTCTTGACAAATTTGCATATTTATCAGCCATCTAGCTCTGACTCTAGAATATCAGCACTTAAGTGCAAGAGCCTCATCAGTCAAGTTCACAGTTATGTTCCTTCTATCAGCAAAGTAGCCTACAACATGCAGGTGTTTTCTAAATTTTAACAGAATGAATGAATGAGGTGTTAGGGATCATATTGAGTGTATTTCACCTCCAAGAGCACTTGTATTTTTAAAGAAGATAAAAACAGATGGCAAAGTCTAACATATGGAAGTGACTTTCTAATGTTAAATGAGCAGGCACAGGGGAGAAGGAGGGAGGAATGTACTTTGGGGTGGTGTTACCTTCCTTTTACCACCATTCCATTGATGCCAGCAAAGGACCTAGATATTGAAGTAAGAAAAAATGGCTACATAGTGTATCTGTTTTTGTAGTGTGCTTATGAAAAAGGTTTAGGAAATCAGAATAGTTTATCTTAGCAAAGTAAACAATACAATTTTAAACCTTACATCATTTACGCTTAGTAAGCCAACAAGGACATAATTATCTGTAATGTACTATAAGGTAGGATATTTTAAACACTCATTAAAATAAATTTCAAGACAGACTGGCAGGCATGCAAACAAAAAGGTGAAAAGTTTTAAGGGTATATGATACACAGGAGGGTATGTGAAACTCAGCCGGGAGTGCTATCAAAATGGAAATAACCTTTTAAGATAACGAAAATTGGAAAATTCTAGCAAGCAGGAATTATATTAGGAAGCAAAACACATTAAGGAGAGCATAAGATATTTTAGTGGATTTTAATTCTTTCCCTAGTCTTTGTTGTTATTTGCTAATGTACATTATGACAGTTGAAAGCTAAAGTTTATTTTCTCATGAGTGTCATTCTTTTCACTGGCAGACATCAATTCTCTCCTTTCTTGGACTCACACTTCAGAAATCGTGAAACTAAAATAAACATGGTAGTTAAATTCCCCTTATGGTACTTACATCCACATTAGCATTGCAGTGAAGTCAAAATACCTTAAGGAACAAAATATATTACCTGGAGAAGCCATTATGAAGAGAAAAGGCATCCTGAACTAGTGAGGTTCTAAGAATTTTCCTCATTATTATCATATAAACATTTCTATGAAAAAATTCAGGCGGAACTAGGCGGAATGAAGTAATTTAATAGCCAAACGTCAATGGCCTTCTCATTCTTAAACTGCTAAAGCATCCAGACAGACAGCAGTCAATAAGAACTGAGCATCTGTTATGCGCATGACACCATACTGAAGCTCTGAAGATACAAGAATTTAGTAATAATAAGTAGGAATTAAATAAGAAATTAAACCAACTAATGTATGTAAAGTACTTGGCATTTAATAAAACTCAACAAAGGGTAACAGTGGCTGCTGTCACTGTTGTAGTTGTCCTTGATGGCTATGGCTGTGGTTAAGTTGCAGAAGAAAGTGTAAATAGTTTTTAGCACGGCCAAGAAAGTCTGGAAGACTTACACTTGCAAAGAAAAAAAGAAATTTGAGTTGGCATCTCATTCTGTCCCCCAGACTGGAGTGCAGTGGCACAGTCACAGCTCACCTCAGTCAAACTCCTGGGCTCAAGCAATCCTCTTGCTCCGGCCTCCCGAAGTACTGAGATTGCAGGTCTGAGCCACCATGCTCAGCCTTACAAAGAAAATTGAAGATGTTATTTTTTGTAAAGGGGCATAATGTAGAAATATTATGAGAAAAATGTGAGGTTTCACCTATTGGTGTTAAAAGCACTAAGTAGCCTGGTACCCTGGAATGAGGGCTGCATATGCATAATCAGTGGGTAACATATATATGTTTGGGGGGCTTCCAATGCCAGACAAAGAATTTAATCCCACGAGGAAAAGAGAGTCGATACAATTTTGAGCAGGGAATAGGCAAGGATGGAGAACTTGTTTTAAATAAAGTAACCTAAAGGTGGTATACAAGATACAGTATATTGAAAAGGGAAAGCCAAGAGATCCACAAACCAACTAGGACTCTATTGTAGTATTCATATAAAGGAAGTACCTCGGAGAACTTTCCCTTTATAAGGCTGAAGATGAATTATAAAAGGGTCTATGACATTTTATTAGCAGCCTTGGACTATTTAAAAAAATACAAAAGGAGGGACCCCAAAAAACCTCAGAATTTATTTATAAAAATTGTATATTTATTTTTACACGTTTAATCTTCAATCATCTTCAAAGTCCTCTCCATTTGATGCAATACACCTACTGAGATGCTTTTTACACTGCTCAAAACAAGTTTTTGAACCCATCAAGTTTGATGTCTTTTAGTGCTTCTGCCGTTTTTTTGTTTCACTTCTTCCACAACTGCAAAACGCTTCCCTCTGAGAACTTTTTTCATCCTGGGAAACAAAAAAAAGTCACTTAGGGCAAGATCGGGTGAATAGGGAGGGTGAGGCACCAGGGGTCATGTCATTTTTGGTTAAAAACTGCTGAACACGCAGCGAGGTGTGAGCAGCTGCGCTGGTAAACTACCCATCATTAAATGGGCAAAGGCGTTGAAAGAATCTCCAAAAAGAAAAATTCAGTGAAGCTGAACGCAGCCTCTCACAAAAACACTAGCTGGTATACCAATGCCAATGGGTCCCTAGAACACTTACCTAGCAGGGGAAGCCTGTACTACAAGGGCGCATCCTCCAAAAAATAATGGTTAGACTCTTGTGAAGAAACAGCAGAATGTCAAGGAACAAGCCCATGCTCAGGGTCAGGAGGAAGTATAACGAGCAAATAGACAGGTGTGACAGCAGCAGGAAAGCATATAGAGTCATGAAAAACAAGGAAGGAAAGAAGCAATACTTAAAGGGACTAATAACAGGAAAGATGCCAGCAAGAATAAAAACTGACAAAAACCTCTTTTTTTTCCTAATAGAACTTAATTTCCAAATCATTGCTTGTCAGTTTAATAGTATATAATATAGAGGAAGTCTTAAAACAAGGAAAATATTAATTCCAACATTATTTCTAATTTTAAAATGTCTCTCCACTGGAAGTATGTGTTAGTTTAGCTCATTTTCCAAAGTTTAAAAACATATAAATATATAATATGATATACAGGGGGATTAAAAAAAAACAGAGTTACCTTTTGGAGGATGGGCCCTTGTAGTACAGGCTTCTCCTACCACAAGGTAGGTAAGTGTTCTAGGAACCCATTGGCATCAGTGTACCAGCTAGCATTCTTGTGAAAGGCTGTGTTCCATTTCAGTGAATTTTTTTATTTTTTGGCAATTCTTTGGACGTGTTTGCCCATTTCATGATAGGTGATATACAAGCACACCTGCCCACACCATGTTGAGTGTTCAGCAGTTTTTGACCAAAAATGGCATGACCCCCGTGCCCCACCCTCCCTTATCCTGAGTGACTTTTTTTGTTTTCCCAGATGAAAAAAGTCCTCAAAGGGAAACATTTGCCAATGTGGAAGAGGTGAAATAAAAAACGGCAGAAGCACTAAAAGACAACCAAATAAATGAGTTTAAAAACTATTATGAGCAGTGGGAAAAGCTCCTTAATAGGTGTGCTGCATCAAATGGAGAGTTCTTTGAAGGTGACTGAAAGTTTAAACATGTAAGAATAAATACACCATTTTTTATTTAAAAATTTGATGTTTTGAGGGGCTCCCGTCATATACATATTTTATATAAAATTGCTTTAGTATTTATCTCTTTTTCCCTATTAAAAGAAATTTAGACTTTAACATTTTCACTAAACTACTACAATCACCCCTGTTTTGTCTTTTGGAGATTTCCTTTTTCTTAGGACTTCTTCAATCCGTTCAGCTTTACGATTTTAGGTATTCGCTTGATCTATGGAGCCCCTTCTCCACTTGAACTCCTTTCTCCCACAGCAATGTCACAGAGAGCTGTATTTTAAACGTCTGTCACAGGCCAGGTGTGGTGGCTCAAGCCTATAATCCCAGCACTTTGGGAGGCCGAGATGAGAGGATTGCCTGAGTTCAGGGGTTCAAGACCAGCCTGGGCTACCTGGTAATACCTCATCTCTACAATAGATCAAAAAAATAAGCTGGGCATGGTAGCACACACCTATAGTTCCAGCTACTTGGAAGGCTGAGGCAGAAGGATAGCCTGAGCCCAGCAGGTAGAGACTGCAGTGGCTGTGAGCATGCCACTGGACTCTAGCCTGGGCGTCAGAAAATGTGTGTGTGAGTGTGTGTGTGTGTGCATGTGCGTGTGCGTGTGTGTGTGTGTGTGTGTGTGTGTGTGTGTGTGTGTCAAATAAATTAAGAACCTTTCTGTCTCAGTATAAACTATACCATGCTAAGGATTTCCTTATTTCAAATGTTTGCTTCAAAAAGTCTCTATTCCTGGCCATTGCCTTGCTAAGCTATGGTATGGCCTTGTGCTCTTTGAGTTATGACCCGGCCATGTTTCCTAACTTTGGCTCCCTCCTCTACCTTTCTCTCTCTCTCTAATTTACTTTCTAAATAAGCTATATTTCCTAGTCTTAAAAAAAGTCTGTATTTCCTTTCCTTTTCAGTGTTTTGACCTCCAATCTAATGGAATAACTGTTCAATCTAATGGTATACCTTAATTACAGCTATTTCCCTTGTTCTCATTATTTCAATTTCTGGTAGGCTATATTACTATCAAGTATGCTAACTGTAATGTTCATCAAATACAATGCTAGAATTTTACTTTTCTCTAAGTATAACTTTTTATTATAATATTTAGAGTGCTTATGTTCAATATAATTGGTCTGCCCCAGTATGGACTGGATTTTTAAGTTCTTATTAGAATGAAAGTGAACACAGGGTGTGAATTTTACCCCAACATGCAAATTCCCAAGTAAGATGCTGTAGGTTTTGGGGGGTTTTTTTGCTTTATTTTATTTCACCAAATAAGATGCTGTTTCTAACTTAAGGTAAATCAAAGATTTTGTTACTGAATGACCAGAAAGTCTCTCTTTGTCAAGTTTTCTTGCAGGGGCTAAGGGAGTATATCTCCCCTGAAAAAATTTTAGAAGGGTAGTGGAGGACAAAAATACATCTGCATTTGGATTGCATCACAAGAGTTGTACTGGTTAGACATACCAGTCCCATAAGTTTGGAAAATGCTGCATACTCCAGCTCCTTTTAGGAACTCATATATTAACTGAAAAACAAATAAGGAAAGCTGAATGCTCAACTTTCTTTAATCCTGTTTATCCCATACATGCTTGAGCATGGATCCCCTTCTATTCCTATGTTCTAGAATTAGACAATGCTCGTGTAAGTCACTTTGTCCAGTTCAGCCTGGGTTTCCCCATCTTCAAAAGAGAAATAACAATAGTATCTGCCTAATGGGTTGTTTGAGAGGATTAAATGGTTTAATGAATATAAAGCATTTAGCACATAAAAATTATTCCATAAATGTTAGGAAAGGAAAAAACATATTCCATAAATGTTAGGGAAGGAAAAAACATCTACAGAAAGTCAGTATCTAGTTCTTCATATTTTCAAGGAAATGTTTAAACTGCGTTAAATGATCAAATATGGTTTTCAAGTTAATGAAAATTGTGTCACTCAACGATACAACTGTACCTTTGATAGCTCAGGGCCTAGTGCCCTCCTAATTTTCTGTGGCTGCCCATAGTTGCCCCTTTGAAATGCCACTCTTATCCCAATGGGTCAAAATTATCCTTTCTTTGTCTGCATTAGAGTCTTCCTTCAGAGTTGCTAGTGAGTAGATAATCCTTGAACTGCTTATAATCAGGAACTTTGTCTCATTTATCTCTAAATCCACAGCACCTGTCTAAGTCCTATTCCATATCAGGTACCTAATGAATATTCAAGAAAAGAAAAAAGACAGGAGAATATGGAAGAAGAGGATTAAAAGTTTCATCATGAGACATGCAGAACAGATTGCACAAAGCTCTCTATTTTATACTGAAAGCTTAAAAGAGTCGAGCTGATCATTATAGTTCCTAAGCATGATGATTGGGTTTCACACTCATGTGTGAGCTGCACCTCCCTCAAACCTTGTTAGGATATGAATGTATTACCCATTTGACATGGAAAAAAATGTTGAGCTAATTTATATAAATAAATCTTTCATTTCATATTTCTCCCTCAAATATGCTAAACATTTTATACTCTATTTCTATTATTTTAGTTATTGCACTAAAATATAAAATGCATAATTATCTTAATGTCAGAAGATATAATTTCTTCCCTCCTCTCAATTATAACAAGTTTTAAATACTTTAACTCAGGCCACACCTTCTCATCCTGAAAGCTACTGTTTTCTAGTATTTTAACTTACCTTGATATTTTTTACCTCTGTCAAAAGACAAAACAAAAAATAGAACAAAAATCTCATTGACTTTTGCTTTCAATTCTAGAATTGGGTAACATCTCGTTCTGTAAAGTAGAATGAGTGTTCCAATGAGCTGAGCAAAGTAAGTTGCCAGAAAAGGGCTGAGGAAACAAAAAGCAGATTGGTCTTTTCAAAGTTACTTTCCCTTTAAGGTTAAAACAGAAGTTATTGACTCTGATTGACTGAACTATCTCATTCTGTGAAAACCGGATGAATAGATAGAAGATTAGATAGATAGATAGATAGATACATACATACATACATACATACATACATACATACATACATAGACAGACATAGATGATAGGTGGATAGATGATAGAAAGATAGATACATAGATGATAGAGAGAGAGAGATGATAGATGGGAAAGAGAGGACGGATGAATAGATGATAGAGAGAGAGAGACATTTTTTCTCACTTTTTTCACTGACAATTATGACTTGTCCCTCAACCATGAGGAAACTGCTGTTTGTTTGTTTGTTTGTTTGTTTGTTTGTTTGTTTCAAAAATAGAAATGGCATATATATGCGAGTCCTTCCACACACAAGATTAAGGCATTACATTCTTATTAACATTTCACAATTTATTTTATTAGCACAAATTCTCCTCACATGAATTCTCTTCACTGAGAAGGCATAATACCAGTATGCAGAATGCAGCCCTATACTTGAATTTATGTACTCAATGATAAGACAAGAGCTGGACATCATTGTTATCTCCAGATAGACTATGGCTTCTTTTTATTTGTCATGATGCAAATTTTATCATCCCATTAGATGCATTCCGTGCATTAAACAGCATTTACTAAGGTTTTTGTGGGGATTTTTTATTGTTGTTTTTAGCATAGGAGGACTTCTGAAGAGAAAATCACTATATATGAATAATAACTATCATTCAACAAGGATTTTAAAAACCACATTCCTCCTTTTTTGGTATATTGCCAGTATTTTTCTTTTCTTTTTTCTTTTTCTCTTGGAAGGTTATCTGAGCCTGCCACTTGCTTCTTCAGCACAATTGGACACATAATTACTATGTAAATTGGGGTTTCCACATGCTTCCAAAAGAACATAGACCATTTGGTATTGGAGATTTTGAAGCATTAATCATTTGGAATATAGTACCTTTGACTTAATCTGTAAAATGAAGATAATTCTTATCTGTCTTGCAGTGTTTTGTATAAGGATTAGTTACTTAATTTTGGTTAAGCAATTTGAGCATAAAAAGCATCACATAAACGGAGGCTAGTTCTAATATTATTAAAACATAAATTATTGAGCCATTCTACAGAGAAGCACAGAGATCTTTTCTGTTTGTTATTGTTATGATTATTATCATGTTTATATTAGATCACTATCTAATAATTTTTAGATTAAAAAGTGTAACACAACAAATAATTCTTTTTTCAAGACCTAATACATATGTGTTTTCCTTCCTTCACAAAAATATCATTAAGTATAACATTACCATTAAAATTTGTGTCTCCTGGGTAGAGGATTAAGATGGTCAGCAAGAAGCAGCTAGAATGTATTTTTTTAAAGAAATAAACCAAGATAGAGTTTCCTCAGCACCCAGAGAAGAGCAGGACCAGCAGCACATCTTATAACTCATCAAGGAAACCATAATAAACACATAGTGCAAACAAGAGAAAAATCAATCAACTTAGGTTTGAACTAGCCAAACTCTTGCCTAGATCACAGCACAGACTATCAGTAGCCTCCAGACACAGTAGAGAAGGTGGGTGAGAGGAATTCAGGAACTCTGTCCTCCTGCCAGGGACTTGGAGGGCCCCTGAGCTTTGCAGGACCCCAGTCCCTCACAGGAAACTGCCTTATCCACAGTCATGCTTTGCCAAAACCCATGTGGAGTGGTGCAGGGAAAAAAAGTCCTGAGAAGCTCCAGCTCCCATATCCCAGGAACTCAACCCTTGCTGGCAGGAGCTTTCTAGCTGGTGTGGAAGGGGATGGGTACCAAGGGTAAATTCTGCAATGCCAGACACTTCTAGCTGGGACAGGTTGCTATGGGAACACTTGAGGCCCTGAGGCCAGCTGAACTTTGGCATTCAGAAGGCAGGCTGCCTGAGGCTAAGACAGGGGAGCTGGATGAGATGTTTTGCCATAGCAACCTCTCACTCCCAAGGTAAAAGTACCCCCTCTGCACAACAGAATTACCCCAGGGGCTGGGGACTCTCTCCCAATCCCCATTGAGGTAGCCAAGAGTGGACACAGGTGAGAAGCTTGAGCTCTTTTCCCCCAAAACCCCAGGGGGACTCAAAAGAGACAGAGAACGTGGGTAATCCCCACAGCCTTGCTCACTGCCTAGGTTGGCAACACATTTCCTTGGAGCAACATACACCAAGCAAAAAACCCACAGCCACCATTGCAGCTGGCTTTTTCCCACAAATGCTACATTCTGGCCAGAGATCAACAGCACAACCCATCAAAACCAATATAAGACCTCATTTTGGGGGAAGGTCTGACACCAGCTAACACCACTATCCAAGCCATCTTGGCCACTCAGGATGCCTGGAGCCTGTGCAGGTACACAGCATAATACTGCCACCACACCAAGGCTATATATAACCAAGAGAACCCTACAGTGCCTATGTCAGCCCCCTACCGACCTCAGTTAAGAACAGATTACCCAAATGAGAAGGAATCAGAAAAATGATTCTGACAATATAAAAAAACAGAGTTCAACACCCCCAAAAGACCACAGTAACTCTTCAGCAATGGACCTAACCAAAATGAAGTCTTTAAAATTCCAAAGATGGAATTCAAAAGGTTGATTATAAAGTTGTTCAATGAGATTCAGGAGAAATTTGAAAATCAACATAAATAAATGTTTAAAAAACTATTCAGGACATGAATGAAAACTTCTCCAGAGACAAACACTCAAAAACCCCAAAAACTGAAATTCTGGAAAAAATCATTTAGGGAAATACAAAATGCAGTGGAAAGTTTTAACAGTAGACTAGAACAACTAGAAGAAAGGATTTCAGAACATGAAGACAAGGCTTTCAACTTAACCCAATAAGGCAGCAATAAAGAAAAAAAATTAAGAGAACAGAACAATTTCTCCAAGAAATGTGGGATTATATAAAACATCCAAGCCTAAGAATAATAGGTGCTCTCAAGGAAGAAGAGAAAACGACAGGTCTGCAATATCTATTTGAGGAAATAATGGAAGAAAATGTCCCTGGTCTTAGCAGATATCTAAACACCCAGATACAAGAAGTCCAAAGAACCCCAAGAAAATTCATTATAAAAAGGTCATCCTCAAGGCATATAATCATCAGGTTATGCAAAGTTAATGTGGAGGAACAAATTTTAAGAGCAATGAGACAAAACATCAATAACTAACAAAGGAAAACCTATCAGACTAATAGCAGACTTCTCAGAAGAAACCTACAAACCACAATGGATTTGGGGACCCATCTTTAATCTCCTCAAACAGAGTAACAGTCAGTCAAGGATTTTGTATGCCCCAAAACTAAGTTTCATAAAAAAAATTTTCTCAGACAAGCAAACTCTGAGGAAATTTGTCACTCTAGATTGGTCCTACAAAAAATACTCAAAGGAGTTCTAAATACTGAAACAAAAGGATGAAATACACCAATAGAAAAATGCTGGAAATAATAGCACTCATAAGGCTTATGGAACCCCAACACAATAGAGAAAATAAATAAATAAATAAACCAGATAACAACCAGCATGATAAATGGAATAGTACATTTCATATCATTATTAACCCTGAATGTAAATGGTCTCAGTGCCCCACTAAAAAGATGCAGACTGGCAGAATGAATTTCTTTTAAAACGTAGACCAAATATCTGCCACCTTCAAGACATCCACTTAACACACAAAGATTCCTCTAGATTAAAGGTAAAGAAGTGGGGAAAAAATACTCCATGCAAACAGAAACCAAAAACAAGCAGAAGTAGCCATTCTCATATAAGATAAAACAGACTTTGAATTAACAGTAAAAAAATACAAAAACGGTAATTATATAATGATAAAGGGATCAATCCAGCAAGAAGACACAACAGTTTTAAATATATATACATCTAACACCAGAACCTCCAGCTTTATAAAACAAATTTTACTAGACATTAAAAAAAAGATAACATACAATAATAGTGGGAAACTTCAACACTCCACTGACAGCAAAGTCAACAAAGAAACATTGGAGTTAACTAGACCCTAGACAAATGGAACTAACAGATATCTATAGAACTTTCCACCCCAAAGTTACAGAATATATATTTTTCTCCTCAGCACATGGAACATTCTCCAAGATAGACCATATGATAGGCCACAAATAAGTCTTAATTCATTTTTTTTTCTTTTTTGAGTTGGAGTCTCACTCTGTCACCCAGACTGGAATGCAGTGGCACGCTCCTGGCCACCACAACCTCGACCTGCTGGGCTCTGGCTATCCTTCCCGGCTCAGCCTTCCAAGTAGCTGGAACTACAGGCGCGTGCTACCACGCCCGGTTAATTTTTTTATTTATTGCAGAGATGAGGTCTCACCAAGTTGCCCGGACAGGTCTTAAACCCGTGGGCTCAGGTAATCTACTCACCTCAGTCCCCCAAAGTGTGGGATTACAGGCTGAGCCACCGAGTCCCACTAATACATTTTTTAAAAACCAAAATAATAGCAAGCCACTTCTCAGACCACAGTGGAATAAAACTAAAAATTAACTCCAAGAAAAACTTACAAAACCAAACAAAAACACAGATGTTAAAGAATGATCCTTGAGTCAACAATGAAATCAAGATGGAAATTTTTAAATTCCTTAAAATGAATAGCAACAACAAAACAAGTTATCAAAACCCATGGGACACATCCAAAGCTGGACTCAGAGAAAAATTTATAAAACTTAAGGTCTACATTAGTTAGACTGAAAGTTCACATATTGACAACCTAATATCACATATGAGGAAGAAAAACAACTAGAACAAACCACACCCAAAACTAGCAGAAGAAAAAAAATAAAGATCAGAGCAGAACTTAATGAAATTGAAATTAAAAAATAAATAAAAGGATCAATGAAACAAAAAGTTTATTATATGAAAAGATAAACAAAATTGATAGACCACTACCTAGATTAATTAGAAAACAATGAAAGAAGATTCAAATTAACTCAATCAGAAATGAAAATGGAGACATTACAACTGTTATGACATAAATACAAAAGATCATCCAAGATTATTGTGAACACCTCTAAGCAAACACACTAGACAATCTAGAGGAAATGAATAAATTCTTGGAAACGTACACTATCCCCCAACCTTGAATCAGGAAGAAAAAAACTCTGAACAGACTAATAACAAGTAGCAAACCAGGCTCGGTGGCTCAGCCTGTAATCCCGCACATTTGGGAGGCTGTGAATGGATTGTCTAAGCCCGCGGGTTCGAGACCCACCTGGGCAACTTGGAGACCTCATCTCTACAATATATCAAAAATCAGCCGGGCGTGGTAGCGCATACCTATAATTCCGGCTACTCGGAAGGCTGAGGTGGCAGGATCGCCGGAGCCCGGTAGGTCAACGCTGTCTGGGTGACAGAGTGAGACTCCAACTCAAAAAAAAAACAGGTAGCAAGATTGAAACAGTCATTAAAAATCTTCCAACAGCAAAAAAAATGTATCCAGGACCTGATGGACTCACAATCGAATTCTGCCAGACTTTCAAAGAAGAACTAGTACTAATTTTATTGAAGTTGTTCCATAAGATTTAAGAGGAAAGAATTCTCCCTAACTCATTCTGTGAAGCCAATGTCATCCTGATACCAAAGCCAAGAAAAGACACAACAAAAAAAGAAAACTACAGACCAATATCCCTGATGAACATAGAAATGAAAATCTTCAACAAAATATTAGCAAACCAATTTCAACAGCACATAAAATAATAATAATAATCCATCACAATCAAGTGGGTTTTATCATAGTGATGCAAAGATGGTTCAACATACACAAGTCAATAAACATGATGATCCACCATATAAAAAGAATTAAAAACAAAAAATCATATGATTCATTTAAATAAATGCAGAAAAAGTATCTGATAAAATCCAGCATCTCTTCATGATTAAAACTCTCAGCAAAATAGGCATAAAGGGAACATTCCTTAACATAATAAAAGCCATATATAGCAAACCCACAGCCAATGTCGTTCTAAGTGGAGAAAAGTTTAACACATTCCCCTTCAGAACTGGAACAAAGCAAGAATGCTCACTTTCATCACTCCCACTCAACATAGTACTGGATGTCCTAGTCAGAGCAATTAGGCAAGAGAAAGAAATAAAGGTATCCAAATTGGAAAAGAAGAAATCAAACTTCCACTGTATGCTGATGATATGATTTTATACCTAGAGACTCCTAAAGGCTCCCCCAAAAGACTCTTCAACCTGTTCGATGAATTATGTAAAGTTTCAGGATGCAAAATCAACACACACAAATCAGTAACACTGCTGTACACCAATAGTAAACAACCTGAAAATGAAATAAAGAGCTCAATTCTCTTTACAATAGCAGCCAAAAAGCTAAAATACCTAGGAATATATTTAACCAAGGAGCTGGAATATTTCTTGAAGAAATATCCCATGCTCATGGATTGGAAGAATCAACATTGTTAAAATGACCATATTCCCCAAAGTAATCTATAGATTCAGTACAAGTCCTATAAAACTACCAATGTCATTTTTCACAGAACTAGGAAAAAATCCTAAATTTTATATAGAACCAAAAAAGGGCTGGAATAGCCAAAGCAATCTTAAGTAATTAGAGGCATCACATTACCTGACTTCAAATTATACTACAAGGCTGTAGTGACCAAAACAACATGGTACTGGTACCAGAGCAGACATATGGACCAATGGAACAAAATAGAAAATTCAGAAATAAACCCAAATACCTACAACCAACTGATTTTTGACAAAGCAGACAAAAACATACACTGGAGAGAGGACACCCCATTCAACAAGTGCTGGGAAAATTGAATACCTACATGCAGAAAAATGAAACTTGATTCCTATCTCTTACCATATGCAAAATTAACCAAGAAGGATTAAAAACTTAAATGTCAGACTTGAAACCATAAAAAATCTTAAAAGAAAACCTAGAAAAAACTCTTCTGGACATTAGGTCTCGGCAAAGAATTTATGGCCAAAATCCAAAAGTAAATGCAACAAAGACAAAAATAAATAAGCGGGACTCAATTAAACTAAAAAGCTTCTGCACAGCAAAAAAAAATAATCAACAGAGCAAATAGGCAACCTATAGAATGGGAGAAGATATTCATAAACTATACATTTGGCAAAGAACAAATATCCAGAATCTACAAACAATCAAATCAGCAAGAAAAAAGCAAATGACATGATAAAAAAGTGGGCAAATGACATGAACAGACATCTCTCAAAAGAAGATATACAAATAGTCAACAAACATATGAAAAAGCCGGGCTCAGTGGCTCAGCCTGTAATCCCACGCCTTGGGAGGCTGAGGTGAGTAGATTGCCTGAGCCTGCGGGTTCGAGATCCACCTGGGCAACTTGGTGAGACCTCATCTCTACAATAAATCAAAAAATTAGCCAGGTGTGGTAGCGCGCACCTGTAGTTCCAGCTACTTGGAAGGCTGAGGCGGGAAGGATCGCCGGAGCCCAGCAGGTCGAGACTGCGGTGGCCGGGAGCAGCCACTGCACTCCAGTCTGGGCAACAGAGTGAGACTCCATCTCAAAAAAAAAAAAATAAATATGAAAAAATGTTCAACATCACTAATTGTCAGGGAAATGCAAATTAAAACCACAATGAGATACCACTTTACACTAGTGAGAATGACCATTATTAAAAAATCAAGGCCAGTCACAGTAACTCAGCCTGTAATCCCAGCACTTTGGAAGGCCGTGGTGAGTGGATTGCCTGAACCCACGTGTTCGAGACCCACCCGGGGAATTTGGCGAGACCTCTTCTCTACAACAAATCAAAAATTAGCCGGGCATGGTAGCTTGGGCCTGTAGTTCCAGCTACTTGGAAAGCTGAGGCGGAAGGATCGCTGGCCCAGCAGGTCAAGGCTGCGGTGGCCAGGAGCCTGCCACTGCACTCCAGTCTGAGCCACAGAGTGAGACTCCAACAACAACAAAAAAAGAGTGTAGGGCAACCCCTCAGATTCCCTTCCACTGTGGGAGATTTTCTGTTCTCTCAGTAAATCCTGCTTTCAAAAAAAAAAAGGGGGGGAGAGAGTAGATTGGTGATTACCACAGGCCAGGAAGGGTGGGGGAGGGGGGCAATGAAGGAGAGAAAAAAATAATAACATAAATGTGGTTATGACCACTAAGCTGTACACTCAAAAATGGCAAAGTTAGTAAATGTTACATGTACATTTTACTTCAATATTTAAAAAAGAAAGAAAAGATATGATGCCATCAGAACACCCATAGGCTATGGCTAGAGCTCAAATATTTAATAATGTGACCCCACTAGATCCTGTCACTCAGCAATGGTGAGCCTTTCACTAGTCCTGTTTGCTCTGGCTGTGACCTTAGCTATAGAGACTCAATGCTCCTTGTAAATCCTTCCAAAACCCAATCTTTAAAGCCAGGTGCAGTGGCTTAAGCCTGTAATCACAGCAATTTAAGAGGCCAAGGTGGGAGGATTGCTTGAACCCAGGAGTTCAAGACCGGCTTAGGCAACATAGCAAGAACTCATCTCTACAACAAATATTAAAAAATAAAATAAAAATTAGCTGGGTGTGGGGGTGCATACCTGTAGTCTCAGCTGCTCAGCAGGTTGAGGCAAAAGAATGGCCTGAGCCCAGCAGATCGAGGCTGCAGTAGCCGTGATCTTGTCACTGCAATCTAGCCTGGGTGACAGTGAGACTCCAACTCAAAATAAATAAATAAATGAATAAAATATAGCTCAATCTTCGGAGTGGAGTTCCGATAATTATTGGCTTCATTAGTTAATAGTTTTTATTTGACTGAAATTTTTTTAAGCTGAGTCAAATTCAACTAATACCCAACTATTATTAATAATAAAGCCAGCCGGGCTCGGTGGCTCAGCCTGTAATCCCGCGCCTTTGGGAGGCTGAGGCAAGTGGATTGCCTGAGCCCGCGGGTTCGAGACCCGCCTGGGCAACTTGGCAAGACCTCATCGCTACAATAAATCAAAAAATTAGCCAGGCGTGGTAGCGCGCGCCTGTAGTTCCGGCTACTTGGAATTCTGAGGCGGAAGGATCACCGGAGCCCGGCAGGTCGAGGCTACAGTGGACGGGAGCGACCACTGCACTCCAGTCTGGGTGACAGAGTGAGACTCCAACTAAAAATAATAATAATAATAATAATAATAGTAATAATAATAAAGCCTTCTTAAAGTAGGACTAACTACCCAGTGCAACATCATCTAAGAATCACTATGAATTTTCAATCATTTCAAAGTCAATATTTAACTATAAACTTACTGATTGAACTTATATCAAATGTTTGCCCAAAAGAAGATAATCACAACATTTTGTTTAAAATTTCTGTACAAGCTGGGCTAGGTGACTCAGCCTGTAATCCCAGCACTTTGCGAAGCTGAGGTGAGTGGATTGCCTGAGCCTGAGGGTTCAAGACCAGCCCAGGCAACTTGGCGAGCCCTCATCTCTACAATAAATAAAAAATTAGCCTAGCGTGGTAGCGCATACCTGTAGCTCCAACTACTTGGAAGGCTGAAGCTGAAGGATCGCCTGAGTCCAACAGGTCAACGCTGGGGTGACCGTGAGTGTGCCACTGCACTCCAGCCTGGGCGAAAGAGTGAGACTCTAACTTAAAGAGTGAGACTCTAACTTAAATAAACATTCTTCTGTGCAGAAGCTGAAACCAATTTTTTTTCTTTTTTTTTAACCTCTCAAGATGAAATAACTTCAAAGAAAACTTTAAGGAATATCACATTCAACGAGGGACCTTGGAGATTTCATCACTTCTCTTCCCTGGAGTTTGTGCTTCTGGCAATCTCAGTCAATCTGAGCAAAACCAGACCATGGATATGAGTGTAAGGAGCTCTGAGTCACTCCTCAGCAGCCAGAGTGAAAGTCACAACGTCTGAGCACTAAAACCCTTTCTGTTTTCTTATAATGATTTTTACTTTTATGTTTTTATTGATTTTCCAATCATAGCACATTTGAGGCATAAAATTGCTAAAAGAAGTTGAAGTTAAAAGCAAAGTTAATGGTGGCAATAGAAATGATGACAATTCAGTAAGTGAAGAGAGAGGAAATATATCAAAACTATGACAAGACACGAAGCACATAGCAGTCTGTGGTCACTCAGCATAGACAGCAATGAAGCAGTTTTTGTTATTATTTTAATTTGCATTTTTTAGTTTCATATTTTAATAGTTTTCTTGCAGGTATGTAGAAATAATATTTATGATTATATACTGACTTTGACCAGACACAGGGGCTCACACCTATAATCCCAGCACTTTGAGAGGCTACGGCGGGAGGATTATTTGAGTCCAGGCGTTTGAGGCCAACCTAGGCAACACAGCGAGACTCTGTTTCTTAAAAAAAAAAAAAAAGATACATTAATTATGTATCCAATAACCTAGTAAAATGCACTTAATTCTAAAATTTAGAGTGTTTTGGGTTTCATATGTATCCAATCATATCATCTGTGCATAATGACTAGGTCTTCCTTCCCAATACCTATATCATTTGTTTCTTGCCTTATTTGTCTGACGGGGACCGAACACAAAAGAATTAAATAGAAGTGATGATAGAAAGCAACTCCTTGTCTCTTTTTTAACATCACATTAAAATGTTCCAATATTTCACCATTATAAGTGATGTTTGCCATAGACTTTTTATGGATACTCTTCATTAAATTTAGAAAGCTCCCTTCTCTTCAGTTGGCTAAGAACTTTTTTAAAAAATCACACTTGATTATTACATTTTATCAAATTTTTATTCTTCTCGTATACTAAATGATTTTTTTCCTTTTATTCTGCTACTGTGGAGAATTACATCAATTGATATTTCAAGTGCTAAACCCACCTTGCATTCCAGCAATGAGCCAAATTGGTTGGTTATGTATTATATTTTATAGGCTACTGAATTCTATTTGCTAACAATTTGTTTAAGATTTTATACATCTTTGTCTTTGAGAGAGATTAGTCTGTAACTTTCTTTAACTATTATGTCTTTGTTAATTTTATATTATGCATAAATGATAAGGAGGTTGTAGAAGAAAATGAACCCTTATACACAGTTGCTAGTGATATAGCCACTTTGAAAAGTTGTTGGTGATATCTTCTTATGCTGATCATATACATAATCTCTTATATACTAGATAGAAATGCATATATGCACCAGAAGAGATGTTCAAATATGTTCCTAACAGTATTACTTATAGAGTACAAAACTGAAGGAAGAAATTATCCACCAACAGTAGAAAATATAAATAAAATGTGGTATGCTTATTCAATGGAAAATCCCACAACAATGAAAAGGGATAAATTGTTGTTATAAATACTGTCATGTGTGTCTCACACATAATGTTAGTCAAAAGAAGTCATACTAAAATAAAAGTATACACTGAATGATGCCATTTATATAAAGTTCAAAAACAAGCAAAACAGATCCATTATGTTAGGCATTCAGGACACTGACTGAATTCCTACCAGTGACTGTGAATTAGTCTCTGGTGGAGGGCTAAGTGGAGGAAGGAGACTTCTGAATTGCTAGTCATATTCCAATTCTTGATCTGGATGGCAATTTCACTTTGTGAAAATTCATAGAGTTATGCACTTACATTTAGCATGTTTTTCTTTATGTGTATTGTACATCAATAAATATGTTTATAAAAGAGATAATTAGGTAAAAGTAATTAAAATGTGATTATATACTTTATCTCTGTGGTGTTCATATTATAGAGGTTGTGTTAGCTCAGATCTTACAAAAAGCAGCTGCCAAGACAAGATTAAACATGCGAGTATTTTGTTCGGGGAAATACCTGTGTGAAAGAAACTGAGGACAGTGCCAGTAAGGCTGAGAGATCACCAGACCACCATGCAGGTCTAACTCGAGCACAGGAGGAAAGGAAGGAAGACTGGAAGCATCCTACGTGATGATGCAGTCTAAGGAAGGTTCAACATGGCCACTGGGAAGCCCCACAGCTCCCAGGAATGGGCTTGCCTTAGTTTCCCAACCATGCTCAGTCATCATCAACTGCATCAACAAATTTCAAGCATTTCAAGCACAGCAGCTGGGCCTTTGGTCATACTCCCAATGGTTGGAGGTCTGCAGTGTGCATACTTATGAACGACAAGGGGTTTCCACAGGTTATTTTCTTTTTATCTATTACAATAAAATTATTTTTTAATTTTTTTATTTTTATTAATTTTTTTAATTTACATATGGAAAAATTAGCTCTTTTTGAGAGTTAACTCTTTTGGTGTAAAATTCTATGAGTTTTGACAAATGTTTATAGTGATATGGCTGTAACCACAATTAAGATATTTATTGGTACTCTCACGCTAAAAATTTCTTCACGGTACACCTTTAAAGTCAGCCTCTCACCCCATCCCCAGCACTTGGCAACCAATGATCTCTTTACTATCCCTATAATTTTTCCTTTTCCAAAATATAAATAGACTCATATATTATGTCACCTGCTGAGAACTAATGCATTTGACATTAATTCATATTTTTGTGTACATCAATAGTTCGTTCCCTTTTTTTTACCGCTAAGTAGTATTCCACTGTATGGACATACAGCAACTTTTATATCCATCCATCACATGAGAACATTTGGGTTGTTTCCAATTTGAGGAAATTATGGGAAAAAACTATACAAATTTGCATATCTGTTTTTATATAGATAGAAGCTTTTCTTTCTCTTGGGTAAATACTCAGAAGTAGAATTTCTGGGTCATATTGTAAGTGTATGTTTAATATTAAAGAAACTGCCAAATGGTTTTCCACAATGGCTATATAGTTTTTATTTCGGCCAGCAATGTATGGGAGTTATAATTGTTCCATGTTCTTATCAGCACTTGGTATTGCCAGGGTTTTTTGTTTGTTTCAGACATTCTGATAGATGTGTAGTACTTGCTCATTTCTTCTTCAGTGAATGTCTATTCAAAGATTTATAAGTATTGTACATTTCAACTCATGAAAATCAACTTTCTAGCCCTAAAATTTTTGTTCAAACATTTTCTAAGTTTGGGGTGATTACTTTTATATGAGAATAAACACAAAAACTTTTAAGGAAGATCCTCTCATCTCTCCTCCTGTTCCTATTCGTTTAGGAAGGTGTATGCAAGCAAAAGAAACCATCAAGAGAATAAAGAGACAACCAATGGAATGAGAAAAAACATTGGCAAGCTATGCATTCACCAAAGGCCTAACATCCAGGATTCATAAGGAACTCAAATGAATTGACAGGAAAAAAAGAAATAACCACATTAAAAAGTGAGCAAAGGACATGAACAGTCACTTCTCAAAGGAAGACATTCAAGCCACCAACATATGAAAAAATGTTCAGCCTCACTAATCATCAGAGAAATGCAAATCAAAACTATAAAGAGATACTACCTCACACCACTTAGGATGCCTATTATTAAAAAATCAACAAACATCAGGTGTTGGCAAGACTTCAGAAAAGCTCTACATTGTTGGTAGGAGCGTATTCATGTGTATTAAGTTCCTACACGTACCCTAAAATTCTAAAACAAATTTTTTTTAAGAGTAACTTGCTAAAATTGGGGAGCAGGCCAGGCTGGAGAACATGACGAGGATGAAGCTCTGTCCATACTCACCTGTGGCTGGAAACACTGACCAGTCCTTCACTGGGAAAGTGTGTGGTGACTTCATAGAAACTATCCCTTATTAATAGTAGAACATGAATATTTCCCCAAGAGAAGAGCATGGCAAATCCATAGAGTAACCTGGATTCCTCTCAATTAATCTCTTTAGATTCTCAATTTCCAAAATAAAGAATTCTACTCAGATGTTGGTCAGGTACAGTGACTCAAACCTATAATCCTAGCTCTACAGGAGATCAAGGCGAGAGGATCACTTGAGCCCAGGAGTATGAGACCAGACTTAGCAACATAGCAAGACTCTCTCTACAAAAAAAAAGTAAAGAATTTTGTTTATATGTTATTAAAGAGCAAAAGAAAATAAATAATAATAGTATGGTTTACTGTAGTTTCAATAAGAGCACACGTTCTAGAGTCAGCTAGTTCTAGGTCTGACACCCATCTCTAGCACTAGGTAGAAGACTGTGGGTTCATTTATCAACCTGTGCTGACATCAACTCCTCATGTGTCATTGAGAACAATGATGCCAAACTTTCAGGGTGTTTTTTTTTTTTTTTTTTAAGATTAAGTATCCTTAGCCGGGCTCGGTGGCTCAGCCTGTTATCCTGCGCCTTGGGAGACTGAGGTGAGTGGATTCCCTGAGCCCGCGGGTTCAAGACCCACCTGGGCAACCTGGTGAGACCTCATCTCTACAATAAATCAAAAATTAGCCAGGCATGGCAGCACATGCCTGTAGTTCCAGCTACTTGGAAGGCTGAGGTGGAAGAATCGCCGGAGCCCAGCAGGTCGAGGCTACAGTGGCCAGGAGTGGCCACTGCACTCCAGTCTGGGCGACAGAATGAGACTTCAACTCAAAAAAAAAAAAAGATTAAGTATCCTTATACATAAAAAGTATTTGGAATGAGATAGGTGGCCAGTAAATGTTAATTTCTTTTCTCTCTATTTCAGCATTACCAGAAATACAGACTGAGACATAACTCTGATAGGCATTCTGACAGGTATGACCACGGACCAAGGAATTCCAGGTTCTACACGCTTCAACAGAAACTGCTGGAATCTCTGGAGTCAGACTGCCTGAGCTCAGAACCTCTCAGTAGTTGTATGGCCTGAAAGGAGTTACTTATCCTCTCTGTGACTTGGATGTCTTACCTATCAATGAAGGTGGCAACGCCCACCTCACAGGTTTGGTTGGAGTGCTAAGTGAAAGAATCTACATAAAGCATTTGGGATGAGCTAAGAAGGGCAGGACTGAGGTGAAGGCCATGGATACAAACTTCCAGGGATGCTATGATGGTCATCTTTGGATTGCCTAGTTAGGTGGTGGTCAAAGGTAGTACCAGAAGGCAGCATAGTGCTTGCAGGGCCCATCCCAGATTTTGTATATGATTTTAAGTGACTCATAGCAGCCTTCCAGGATGACTTTGTGGCATAAAAACAGAACCTGGGAATGCCTCTTCTGCTCGAAAATAATGCCATCCGACTGGGAGAGCTAGCCTCTGTGCACTCCACTCCCCCAGAGCCAACTTTGGATGGGTAGACTTCACTTAAAAGTATACTGTTTATTTTCTTACTTGCCTATTTTCTCTTTCCCTCATTTAAAGGTAAGTCTTCTGAGAACAGGGACATTGACATCTGCACTTCTATGTTCTCAGTGCCTGGAACAGAACCTGGCACAAAGTAGATGGGTAGACACTATATAATACTAACTGAGTGAATGTTGATATAGATTAGATTGTTGCCCCTCCAAATCTCATGTTGAAATGTAATTTCCAAGGTGGAAGTGGGCCCTAGTGAGAGGCTACTGGGTCATGATGGTAGTTCTCTCATGAATGGCCTGATGTCATTTTCATGGTAATCAGTGAGTTCTCACTCAGTTAGTTCATGAATTAGTTAGTTGTTTAAAAGAACCAGGCACCACCTCCTCCTCTTGCTTCCTCTCTCACCATGTGACATGCCTGCTCCCGATCTGCCTTTTGCCATGATTGTGAGCTATCTGAGACCTCATCAGAAGCCAAGGAGATGCCAGCACCATGCAGAACTATGAGCTAAAATAAAAACATCTTTCCTTTACGAATTAAAAAAAAAAGAATGTGTATGCATATGAGTGTGGGTTTGGAAATATTGGCACAAAAAGTGCTAAGTATAATCATTGATTTGTCTGCTTTGTATTCTCTGAAATGAGTATTACTTTAGTAATGGGGAAGGAAGAAGAATAAAAGCAAAGCATTCAGAGAAATGAAGACATCATAATTAATTATTAATAATGATAGATGAATCATCAAGAAAAATTTAAAATGTGTTTGCTGTACTTATTGAAGAATGCAGATACATTTAACATATTAAACTATTATATCTAATTGATTAAGTTTCATTTGTGTAGCAAAAACTTCATTCAGCAATGCCAGATAAAGGAGGTGGGGTATATTTTTGTGTACCATTGTTATGTATATGCCATGAATGTGTGTGGGCCTGACTTGTTTCTGTACAGCAAACCTGGGACTGGCTAGGCATTTTTTACTTAGTCATAGAGAATTTTTGACCTAGAGGGCAATGTTGTGATTCATCCCATAGCCTCCACCAGAATCACTAAAACATCCGTATTCTGCTACAAGAGTTGAGTTCACAGAGGAACTCACACTTCTACAGTTTCTCTCAGTTTAGGTTCAGAGACCTACTTTTGCATCACATAGTTACAGAAACCATACGAACCTTTTAGCCACGAAGCATGTGTCCCAGAAACACACTATATCACAATAGCAAATTCAGGCTTCAAACTGAGACTTTCATAGCCCCTATGACTGTGTAGATTTCTTTTCACTTAAAGCTGGAAAGACAATGCCCAGAGGACTTTATCCTTTTTTAATAGTCTCAGCCTTACTGACAACTAGAGCATTGAACAACAAGCATTTTCCTAAACAGAAGGCATTTTCCAAGTCATTCTAAAAGCACTGTACTTTTCAAAGCAATCTCAAGTAGGGTCACAGCAACCTGACATGCCACGGAGACTCTATTGATTTAAAAAAACATGGATGAGGCTGTCAATCAGAGTGAGCACACCACCCACACTGGGGGACAGAGAAGAAGCAGGATGGACAAGCAGCCTATTCAGGGAACATCCTGGCTCCTTCTATTGTCCTCATGAAAGGCTCTCCTGCTGCTTCCTGGTACTTTGTTAATGAATAGAAGCAGTAGTAAATTCCACTAGGATTTTGAAAGGTTTTTATCTCAATCTAGGGGCACAAAAGTGGGGGATCTCTTTGTGAGTTACGAAAGTATGGAGACAAAAATCAAAAAGGTTTAGCAAAAATGGTTATGTTCCCTGAGAAACACCAAATCATCCTGTGACTCCTCCAGAACAAATAAAACTAATGCTTTTTTTTTCCATTTTACCCGTGATCAGTTGATCACCAAAAGAAGTATGCATGACACTTTTCAAATGAAATGACAGCTGGGAGTATGGAGTGCTAACAGATAAATGCGGTCTACTATGAGTTGAATATGGTAGAACTTGTGACAGTAATAACTCATATAATGTCATTTTTCAAACTCATCCAAATTCTTCAAATATGTCAATCTTCTTTCATAGTTACTTTTCTTTACCTTCTTTGTATGAAATTTTAAAATATATGTTCATTAATTTTATCCTCATGACAACTACAAGGTAAATATTACTGTTCCTATGTCAAAAAAGAGAAAACTAAAGCAGATGGAAATTAATTAGCTTTCCTAAGATCACACATACTTAACAGGTGTTAATACTTTGTTGTATTTACTTTAAACCTTTGGTTCTTTTTAGAAATAAAATATTACATGCATAAGGAAAGTCTCTGTTTTATTCTTCCTTAATTCAATTCCTTCCTACATTCCCAGTATAAATCACTATCTCAAAGATAGCATGTACCTTTCTGTTACATTTTTGTACTTGCATGCATATGTATATCTAAGCAATATACGGGACTGTTTAGTGTGTGCCATTCTACATCTGTTTTTAATCACTCTTTGTTTTTGTAATATAGCCATTGTCAAGCATATAAATCCAATTCATTCATTTACCTGCATTATAGTATCCTACTACAGTAAGTCCCCTACATACAAACCTTCAAGTGGCGATCTTTCAAAGACACAAATTTGGGTTCACATGTCCATCATCCAGTGGTGTCCATCGTCATATGCATGCATCCTCTACAAGTGGTTGTGCTTTCACGCACTTTACTGTACAACACTGTATAGAGTACAGAAGTACAATATCTTTATTTCAAGCTCAGAATGTCTGGAAGCAAGCATAAAAGCAGCCAATTATTAGTTGGGCACCTAGGTTAACTTTTGTTGGACTTACATACAAATTGGACTTATAAACATGCTCTCAGAATGGAATTCATTCATATGTAGATGACTTACTGTATATGACTATAGCACAATTTAATTATTCATTCTCCTAATGACAGATATTTACGATGTTTCAGATTTTGCAATATTAAAAACAACACCAACTTGCAATCTCCAGTCTGGCTTATACGGAGGTTAGAAGTTGTTAACTACACACAACAAAAAATCAAAAGCTGAACAAGCTGAAAGTCAGAAACTTCTTCAGAGACATAAGGTCACAAAACTAAACACTGCCCTGGAGAGACACACAAGTGAATACAGAAAACCACAACTTACCCAAGCAGAAACCTATGAGCAGAAACCTCTCTGGGAACCAGTGCCCAGGTAGGAAAACCTATACTACAATTGACGAATTGCTGAAGGCTCAGAGTAGACAAGTTTTTGAGTTAAAAACTCCGGGGAGATCCAGTCTTAGGGAAACAGTGTCCACACTTCTATGAGTTTTACCTCCAGGGGCTCTACCAAGTTCTCACAGTGAAGATGGAAAAAAATCTCCTTGTGTTTCCAGTCATTAGAGGAGTAAAGTAACCATTTTGGAATACATAAGAGCGTTCTGTGCTACTTAACAAGTTCTGCCCTCAGGAGAAACTATGTTATCACATCCCAATTTACAAATATTTTATCAGAGCCTAACCAACTTGGAGCAAGCAAAATATCCAACTCCAGTCTCCTCTAACCTTCTACATGGAGAAAGGAAAATACCCAACCCCACCCTCTCTGGCTATCCTGTCCTACCTAAGATGAGTATGGGATATTGGCTCCATTCAGCAGGAAGTAGCCAGATTGAATACAGCATCTACTTTCCATAGAATTGGAATGGAGTTGTAACCAAGCATCTCAGCCTAAAAATGTATTTTGAAGTTGTTTTTTCCTCTGTCTAAACATGTTTTAGAAACATCTTTTCACTATGCACACTTATCTGACCTTATGCTTGCTTAGAAATTCCAGGAGTTAATCTTAAAACAACCTGGCTGCGGGACCCTCCACTTGGGAAGGAGTCACAAGACAGTGAATCTATAACCTGACTGCAGCTGAGATAACATCAACCAGACCTCCAGGAGGAACACCACCCAAGATAAGTCATCACAGCACATCATGTGCCATGCCTGCATATCAAGTTTCTCTTTTCAAATGCTTGCACTCAATCTAAAATTCTGAAATGATTTCTTTGAGGCATGAGCCTAAGAATTTCACCATCTGTCAGCCTTTAGAATTTTTCCTCTTACAAAAAAAAATGAGTGTGGGTGGAAGGAGGTAGACTAAGAAACTCTTGTGAAGTTCACAGATCAAAGGCACAGACTCACTAAGAGACTGAAATCTAATCATAGGACTATAGAATGCTCCTACACACACACACACACACACACACACACACACACACACACACACACACACACACATCTTACCACCACATCACTAAAGGCCTATTTACAGCAATTCTTTACTCAATACATCATGTTGAGCTTTCAACAAAAAATACAAGGCACACTAAAAGGCAAAATACATGGCTGGAAGCAACAGCAAGCATCAGAACAAGACTGATGGCATGAATGCTGGAATTTAAAACAACTATGACTAATATGCTAAGGGCTTGAATGGAAAAAGCAGGCAACATGCTAGAAAAGATAAGTAATGTAAGCAGGAAGACAGAAATTCTAAGAAAGAATGCAAAATAAGCCGGGCTCAGTGGCTCAGCCTGTAATCCCATGCCCTGGGAGGCTGAGGTGAGTGGATTGCCTGAGCCCGCGGGTTCGAAACCCGCCTGGGCAACTTGGTGAGACCTCATCTCTACAATAAATCAAAAAATTAGCAAGGTGTGGCAGCACGCGCTTGTAGTTCCAGCTACCTGGAAGGCTGAGGCAGAAGGATCGCCAAAGCCCAGCAGGATGAGGCTGCGGTGGCTGGGAGCAGCCACTGCACTCCAGTCTGGGCGACAGAGTAAGACCCCAACTCAAAAATAATAATAATAATAATGCAAAATAAATGCTAGAGATCAAAAGCACTGAAATAAACGTAAAGAATGCCTTTGATAGGCCAAGGAAACAATCTCTGAGTTTGAGGATATTTCAATAGACACTGAAAGGTAAAGAGAAAAAAGACTGAAAAAAAAATCCAGAACAGAATATCCAAGAATTGTGGGACAACTACAAAAGATATAACATATGCATAATGGTAATGCCAGAATAAGAAAGAAAGAAAGGAACAGAGGTAATATCTAAGAAAATAATGACCAAGAATTTCCCCAAATTAATAACAGACACCAAACCACACATCCACAAAGTTTAGAGAGTACCAAGCAGGATAAATGCCCAAAACTACAAAAATCATATTCAAATGGCAGAAAATCAAAGATAAAGAAAAAATTCTTGAAAGAAGCTAGAAGGAAAAAAACACTTTACCTACAGAGAAGCAAAAGTAAGAATTACATCTGACTTCTCAAAAACCATGCAAGCAAGAGAGAGAAGTACAATATTCAAAGTATTGAAAAGGAAAAAACCACCCACACAGATCCTGTGAAATTATCCTTCATAAGTAAAAGGGAAATAAAAGCCTTCTCAAACAAACAAAAATTGAGGGAATTTGTTTCCAGTAGACCTGCCTTACAAGAAATGTTAAAAGAAATTCTTCAGAGAGAAGTAAAATAATATATGTCAGAAATAGAGATTCACATAAAGAAAGGAAAAGGATTAGAGAAAGAATAAGTGAAGATAAATGTTTAAAACTTCTATTTTTCTTATTCTTAATTGATCTTACAGATAACAAGCTTGTTTAAGATAATAATAGCACCAAGTTATGTAATGATTGATGATGGCTTATGTATAAGTGAAATGGATAACAGGAAGGGACTGGAGGGAGGAATTAGAAATACTTGACTGTTACAAAGTGCGTGCAGTATCTGTGAAGCAATAGAGCGTTATTTGAAAGTGGACTCAAATTGTAAACACATATTTTACATTAGTAGCAAACATATATTGCGTACTCTGGAGTAGGGATACCCAGCCTCCAAACTACGGACCAGTGCTGGTCTGCGGCCCGTTAGGAACCTCATCTTTATTTACAACCACTCCCCATGGCTCACATTACCGTCTGAGCTCTGCCTCCTGTCAGATCAGCAGCAGCTGTATCAGACTGTCATAGGAGAAGCAGAGTCAGATCCTATAGTGAATTGCACATTCTAGAGATCTAGGTTGTGTGCTTCTTATGAAAATCTAATACCTGATGATCTGAGGTGGACCTGAGGCAGTGATGCTAGTGCTGAGGAGTGGCTGCAAATACAGATTAGCATTAGCATTGAGGTTTAACTGCACATTACCCCACCTTGATCCACGGAAAAATTGTCTTCCACAAAACCAGTCCCTGATGCCAAAAAATGACTGAGGACCACATTTTTAATGAACACAGCTTTATTATGGCATATGTGTATTAATAAATGAAAAAGTAAAACCATCGTAGCAATGCCAATTTCATATATGCCATGGGTATCAATTTCCACGTTTTAGAAATCCCATCATAAAATATTTGTGAATTATATTACCTAAAGTATCTAATAAAATTTTTTTATTAAAAAAACAGGCCGGGCTCGGTGGTTCAGCCTGTAATTCCAGTACTTTGGGAGGCCAAGGCGAGTAGATTGTCTGAACCCACGGGTTCAGGACCAGCCCGGGCAATTTGGTAAGACTTTGTCTCTACAGCAAATAAAAAATTAGCCAGGCACCGTAGCATGCACCTGTAGTTCCAGCTACTTGGAAGACTGAGGTAGAAGGTCGACACTGGGGTGGCCATGAGCATGCCACTGTACTCCAGCCTGGGTGACGGAGTGGGACCAACTCAAAAAAAAGTTAGCTCTTCTCACAAACCAATTTTTATTTAACCAATATTCGCTTAAAGGGCATTTGAGTTGCTTGCAAATGCTTCCATTGTAAACAAGGCTGTTATGAATATCTTTGTACATATTCACTTTGCACACATATGAATACATTGTAGGATCAATACATAAGAAATAGATAGCAAGATCTAAGGTTTATGCATTTCTTATTTAGATAGATACTGCTGTTAACCTGCAAAGAATTTGTATCAATTTATGCTCTCACCAGTTATATGTAAGAGCATGTTTTCATATGTCTTGCTAACCATGTGCTATCAAAAATTTCATCTTTGCCAACTTAATATGGTGAAAAATGGCATATTATTGTTGTATGGTTATCTTTCTCTTATTATGAATGAGGTATTTTCGTCTGTTTGAGCCATTTTTATTTCCTTTTTGGTGAAATTTCTTATTTTTTATGTTAGTCCATAGTCTCTTTATTGACTTATGGGATAGTTTATATACTTAAAATTTTACCACTTTTTAATAATATATTTCCAATGTTTTTCTGGTCTTGCTATGTTTCTGTGTTTATAGTTCTTTGAGTTTTTATTTTCATGAAATTAAACGTAATCATTTTTAATATATTTCAGGGGTTTTATGTCATTTTTAGAAAGACTTTCCAAACACAAAGGTTATAAATTCATCTCCCATGATTAATTCTGATACTATTATGGTTTAGTATTTTGGTATTTATGACTTTGATTCATATGGATCCGTTTTGGGGGACATAGCAGCCATTCATGCTTTTTTCAAGAAACTATTCCGTTTTCCCTTAACAGTTTATTGAATAAAAACATTTTTTGCCATTGACTTGAAGTGCCACTTTATATTAAAATCCCACCTATGTTTGAGTCTACCTCATAGTTTTCTGTTCTTTTTGTTCTTATGCTAATACTGCACTTTTAGTTAATATAGCTTTATTAAAGCATATACATATTAATACACACTCAGAAAACCCCCTCTAAATTTTCTCTCTCATTTTTTTGTTAGAATTTTCTAGGATATTGTTCCTTGATCATTTTTCCATATAAATTTTAGAGTTAACTTGTCTAATTTATTTTTAAAATCCTGTTGGTAATTTAGCTTAAATTTATGGATTAAGTTAAGGAGAAATGTCAGCTTTGTAATATTAAGACTTCCTCTCCAAGAACATAATATGTCTTACCATTTGTCCACATTTTCTTTGTGTTCTTTAGTAATATTTTAACTTTTTATGTAGATCTTGTAGATTTTTGTTAATTTTATTCTTAAGTATTTTCTTTTATCACTATTATAAACGGGCATTTTCTTCTAGTACATCTTCTAACTGATAGTGTTTGTTTCTTGCTTTTGGAGTCTCATTTTCTTATGTCCAGATCTGATCCTTTATCAAGATTTCTTACCCTCATAATCTATCAAAATCATCTGAAGCTGTAAGTTCACCAACAGGTACAAACAAAAGCACTACAAATGATATTATGGTCATGAAGGGAACATATACCTCCTGTTTGTTTTAGACACTTAGAGCATAAATTCAAGTTAAAGAGTATTTTATTCAAGACCACCAATGGTTTCAATGACTCATGTGTTTCCATAATATTTATTTAATTATGTCTCAATTTACCATGCTATGATATGAAATGAAAGAAACAATCTGACCCCAGTCAACTTTAATGTGAACTTTTTATTAATGGATTACAACTTTTTATGAATGGATTAAAGTTTTGCATATACTAAATTTGATGGACCCACTCTTGTGTGACCCCCAATGAGTCACGCATGCCTTTGCAAAATCCCCTTCAGTGCAGAGTCAAAACTATGACTTGCTTCTCAGCCACCAGAATATGGTAAAGGCAATAGGATAGTCATGTTCTTGATTAGGTTACATTACATTGAAAAAGCAATGGCATAGTCACTCCTGCCATTATATCACATTATATAAGACTTTGTCCTAGCAGACTGGAGGAAAGCGTCTCCCTCGGGCCTTGAGGAAGTAAGTTGCCATGTTGTAAGAGGACCACATGTCAAACACTATGGGCAGTGTCTACAAGCTAAGAGTTGCCTTGGCCAACTGCTAGCAAGAAAATGAGGACTTCAGTATTATGACCTTGAAGACCTGAATTCTGCCAACAATCACAGGAGCTTAAAAGAGATCCTGAGCTCAAAAAAAAAAAAAGTGCCACCCAACTGACCCATTGATTGCAATCTTGTGAAACCCTCAGTAGAGGACCTAGCTAAGTCGTGCCTGGGTTCTTAATCCACAGAAACTGTGAAATAACAAATGTGTGTTATTTGAAGCCTCTAACTTTGTGATAATTTGTTATAGCAGCACTGAAAAACTAATATACTAAGTCAAATACTGTGCTGTATCATTACAACTACAAACAGTAACTATCTCTTACAGTTTAGTAAATTTACGGTGGAGGTTAGTCTTGAATGAAATATCAGTACAATATTGTTCAACTCTGTCTTTAAATTTATGGTGCCATGAGTAGGAAACTCAAGAATAACTCCAGACCCTCCAAAGCTCAAAATTGTGACATAACTTTTTCATACCACATACTTCAAAACATAAGCTAAATATTAATCATCACCATTCAGAATTTGAAAAACAATAGAAATCTTTTCTAAGTGTAAAAATACATTTGAAAAAAGAAATTATTATATTAATTTATAACCAAATATGGAAGAAAACAGGCTTATATTATAGTAATTGACATGCTTCCAGTATCTCTGCCTCAGTCTCTTCAGTTGCCACTGGGGTATAAATTTCAGTGCTTTTCATTTTTTATAGTCAGAGATGCAACCACAATGGCCTATCCGTAGTTACAGCTATCATTACATTTCCATGGCAAATTCGGTTTTCTAGAATTTCACATAATACAGCTATCTGAATACTTATAACCCAGCATATGGGATCAAACTTGACATTTAATGTCTCTGTCTTAAAGCAAACTGTTCCAGCTCTTTCAAAAAGAACATTAAGATGTTGGCTTACAAAACAAGACGTTGGCTGACCAAACCTTTTTTAATGCTTGCAATTCTAGAATTCAAAAGTATCCTTTCCATTAAAAGTTTTCTTTTTCTTCTCCAACATATTGTAAATATATATATATGAAATTTGTGTCTGATATGCTATTTGAATATAAATCCAAACTCTAACTCACTCAAAGAAAGGGATCCTATCCAAAGCCAAGTTTTAGAGGGATTCTGTGGGGTATATGCAAAGGTTTTCTGAAGCAATTGGGGGTTTACAAAGTTACAAAGACCTGAAGGAGCTTCCCCCAGTGAGGATCAGAGAGAAGCATAGACCACAGATGTCGGAAGCAGGCCAGACTTTATTTATCCATAGAGTCCTCTACAAATAAACAGGGTTCTCTTGGACTCTTCAAATAAATTCTATTCATCATCCAGTTTTTAAATTTATATGTCCTGCATTATTATTCCCAAACCTTCCAGAAAGCCAGTACACAAGAGCCTTATATAAGCAGTTTGGTTGTGAATTATTAAATAGAATGAAATGTATTAATATATTCTAGTCATGAGGCAGTGAGGAAAAGGGGGCCTTCACCAAGCTACCTTGCCTTAGACCAGCATAGTAACAACCTGATTAAAAGCAGTCAAGATTTATGTGACATACTACATGCAAAGCATTTTACATAGATAGTAACTCAAACTGCTCTAAGTTGTCTTCCCCAGAACCAGCCAGACCCTGAGGCAAAGATTTGTGTGAAAATGATTTAATAAAATGTGTTCCCAGGAGGAGTGAGAATGGTGAAGTCAGTGCAGAATGTGAAGGAGGCTGAGCAAACGTGTGAGCCACCCAGAAGTAAGATGACTCTACCCTGGGGGTGGTTCCCCATGTAACCCAAGTGTCGGATGCCTGAGGAACAAGGCGGGGGAGTGTTTATATTCTACAAGTTTCAGGCGTCCATTAAAGGGTGGGTGGGGCAGAGGGAGGCACATAAGTTCCCATATACTTTAGGGTCTTGAGTGCTCGGCGTGTTGTGAAAGGGCAGCGACTTGAGAGTGACAGCTATCTGGACTCTGTGTGCACAAAAATGGAAAAGAAATCTGAGAAGACACGGACAGAACACTATTGCATAGTTTCTCACAACAAGCCAATGAGGTCGCTGTTAGATTTAGATCAGTTTTGCAGGTGAGGAGACTGAAGTACAGAGAGATTAAATGAGACGCCCAAGATCCCAGAGCTGATGAGTGTCAGAGCCAGGACTTGACACCAGTCTATCTGGCTGCGCACACTTATCCACGACATTATTAAATCAAATGAGGCCCTAGGCAAAACTGAAATCATGGTGAGGAACCAGAGAGAACAGGTCAGAACCAGGCATGGCATAAGATGCAGCCCAAATACCCCCAGTGCCCCTTGGTAATGGAGCGTGGGGAATGACATCTAGTAGATGGTTAACACCAATCCAGACATTAGATGCTTGACTTATACATAACACTCATTTTCACCCTAAGTGTGCAAGGGAGGAAAGTTACGGTAGGCCTGGAAGTAACTGTAGAAAAAAGGCAAGAACAAAATAAAAAATTCCCTTCCTCTTCGTTTTTTCCCCCTAATTCCCACTTCCTTCTTCTCTTACATACACACATACACTGAAGTCTAAAAGCTTCTTTCATTTGTTTATTCTGTTTATTGAGAATAATTAGGTGTGGGGGACCAACCCCTGGAGGTTTTAAAGAGTCCCTGGGAAGATGTGGTGACATCGGCGAAACTGGAAGGGATAGATAATAAATAAAAGAAAGAAAGTAGCCGGGCTCGGTGGCTCAGCCTGTAATCCCACGCCTTTGGGAGGTTGAGGTGAGGGGATTGTCTGAGCCTGCGGGTTCGAGACCCGCCTGGGCAGCGAGACCTCATCTCTACAATAAATCAAAAAATCAGCTGGG